>NW_008825615.1:17129614-17138375 GCF_000699105.1 Pygoscelis adeliae
TACATTAATTGTAATAATTGCTTCTGGTGATTGGCTTTGTCTTTTTATTTTTTTTAAATACTAAACTTTTAGAAAACTCTTTCTTCATGATATAATTCATCCCCGCAGCTATTTCTGTTACCTTTCACAGTTCAGCAGCAAACACAATTTCCTCTGCTTTTCTGTCTTCATATGTGCATAAGCCATATCTATATATAAAGTACCATCATTTTAACATTCTTCCTAAAGTTTATCAGCATCATTTTTTTCCTTATACTCAAAGGATCAAACAGCTATAGTAAGACTGCTCTCAAGAGGATTTCAGCACATGAAAACAGAGAATTTCAGAGAGCAAGTTTAAAAGAAATTACAGTGGAGTACAAGCCAGTTCATAGTTAAGACACAAGTCACAATGAGTCAAATAAAGACAAATGAAAAGATGGGAATGTATTTTCAAAGTTTCATAGATTTTTTTCACAAAAATCATTCAAGAAGGAAATGCTTTATCAGTGGAAGACATGTAATTGACATGTAAAACCAAATTGTAGACAACTAGCAAGAGTTCTTTAAACAATCGTGTAGAAGCCAGTTGAAGTGCTGTGGCTATTCTGTCTCCTTAATTATTTTGCCTGATTTCCTGACACAGATATATACTTTCATAATATTAGGAAGATAAAAATCAAAGCATGAGAAGTGAAAATTACTGTGGAGAATGTATACCGATTAAGTGTGCTGATATATCCTTTTATCAAGCCAACAAAATTAATGCAAGTGCCTTGCAATACATCATGGAGAAAGGTAATAGTAACCAGCATAAGTGTAATGCCCACAGATGATCTATTTTGCAGGGACTGCCTCGTTAGCAGTCGGGTGCTGGAGCTGAGTCTTCCACTCAGTCATTGCAAAGGCTGAAATAAGTTCACTAATCCCCGTCATTGCCTTCCTCTGCACTCCCATCTGCTGATGTATTCATTAAAGATGCAGGTGTATAATCTGGCAATATCTTCCAGATTCGTCTGAGGGAAGCAAGTGCTCAGTGTTTGATAGCTCAGCAGTGGGGTTTAGGGTCTGGAAAAGATACTCAAATGGAGGGTTTAGACACAAGGAAACAATCCATTGCAGGTTACTTTTCAGTTATCATTTTATCAAAAGGTGAAACAAGGATACATTTTACTAATGCTGTGAGTCCAAAGTGATTGTTCATCATTTAAATCAGAGATAGCCTTCCTACTTCAATGTTCCAGATAGCTGCAATGCACTAACACTTTTCTTTAATTTTGTTTTGATCAAAGGCTCAACACGTGAGCCTGTGAATGGGCTCTTGTTTCCATTTTCCCTTGGCAATACTTAAAATTACTGAAAAGGTGTTGGGAAGCAAAATTCAGATACTGGTATTGGAAATGGTAAATACCACAGCATGGCTGGAAAAGGCAGGCTAAGCTACCTTTTGGATCATCTGATTGTGACTAGAAGCTCATCTTTAGGGTATACAATTGGGTGAGGATTCACTGATTACTTCTTTCTGGTTTGTAAGTGATTTTAGTGCATATAGTTATGCATATTGCACGTTAAGTGCCTATGTGATAATTAAGTCTATAGTTACAAACATCATGTAAATCTATATCCAGCTAACTTCTCTGTGGTGACCATCTCTTAGAACAGCAAGTCTTGTTTTAGCTGCATGTTGTGTTTATGCCTCCTGTTCCCCACAAATATCTCTGGTTGCCTTCTTAGTTCAAGGGAGAATTGTTTATTACTCGTCTACACCAACAGAGTATATCTAGTGCCTTCTACAAAACACACCAGTTCGCACAGCTCAGTCACACAGAGAAATAAATTCATCATCCAGGATGTGCCCACTCTTGTCTCTCACTGATCTGTACGGGAAGGGACGTAGGACCACAGGTGCTGCTTTCCAACTCGGTTTAGGGCAATCATGTTAGATCAGCAAGAAGATGCCTATTACTGAGTGATTTCCTTGCACAGCTAGGTAGGAGAGGCATTTTCATACCCTGGGTAGGCTTGTACAATCAAAATACTGCTTATACAGTATTTTGTGCTTATTTGAGCATGAAACAATTACTAAGATAAATACATAATTATTACATGTGTTTTCTATATTTAATTATATAAGAAACACTATAAATGAAATAATTTTTTACTCATTTTTCTGGTCATATGCCTCGCTTCATATTTATAACATAACTATAGCCAGCAACATGAAAAAAATATCGTTGCAGAAACCAAATAGATGAAGAAACATTTTAAATTGCATAGCTTTAGAAATAAAATGCTGATGCTCCCTCCCTCTCAGCAGAAGCAAAACCTCACTGTGCATTAATCGACGATGACATCAGAGTGTTATTAGGAGTGTTTCATCAAAAGATAGGCTCCATGGCTCCCCGAACCTCACTTTAATCTTGCGTCAGTGTTAATAAACTGGCTGGAGAAAGCTTTAAAGATGAGTTATGCTTATTGTCAGAGGACAGCTGTGGACCTCTAACTGCTGCTGCCACAACGCCAGGGCTAGGCGAGGTTTTGCTATGAGGAAGTGCTAGTGCCATGCATTGTGTGGCATAGTGTACAGGCTGCCTTTTCTAGGGAGTGAGTTGCTAATAACGTTTAATGGACAGATATGGTGTTTTGCCTCTCAGGATTCTTGTCTTCCACCTATTCTCAGGACAAACCCCACTCAAATGGTTCATGATTCACAACTGAAGTGACCAGAAGTGACCACTGATATAAGATGTTTTCTTTCCAATGAGACCTTAGACCATTTGATAACCGTTCTACAAGTAGAAAGTACAAAATAATACTAGTCCCTTGTAAAATAACTGCTTATGAAGGCTGCTATTAGTTGTTACAATCAGTGAGTATTGTAATGGGTTGCCATGAGAGTCATTCAGGTGAAAATGATTTATATTGTTCCAAGTGCATCATTTATTAAAACAATCATAATACTGACATTACAGTACATTACTCCTGCTTTCATTTATTTTCTTGTAGGTAGACACAGCCAACAGAAAACCTTTTTCAGTTTATAGTTGCTTTTAAATGTGTTGTGGTGGCAGGATCATGACATATAGGAAGGGACTTACAGAGAACAGTTTGTGAAAGAAACAGAACTCGCTACTTAGAATGGTCTAAAAAAAGGGCAAAGAAACTTTGAGAACAGTAGAAATGTCTTCCATCCCTCACAATGCCCTTGAGCCAACATCAATTTTAGCATTTATTTTTATTGTCACATACCAGGACTCCATTATATAAGGTCTGTACCATTACCTGAATATATACCTCTCTCTCTGTCTGTATCTATCTATCTGTTCCAAAGATCTTAAACTGGAAGTAAAAAGCACCAAAGGTAAGTAGGGTATTTCTTTACTGCTACGATTAACTAATCTGATATGTGGGAGTTAGAGATTTTTTTTTTTCCAAGTTCTTTTGTGACCTTGGATGGAATTTATAAAGGTTTCTCTCTGGTTAAATATATAGAAAAAACACCAGGTAGATTTTCTGAAGAGCCCTCGGAGAATTTTGAAAGCCTGCTATGTACAACTTCTGACCCTTGGATACATAAACAACCACCCTGGTGCATAAATAATGTCTCTGTGTTCAGTATCCTAATCTGTAGGTTTAGCAACCAGGAACCCCACCAGCTTTTTGAAGACTATGAAAGGAAGGGCTCTAATCTTTGAATCCTGAGCCAGGGAAGAATCCTAAATCCTGGGGATACCTGACTGAAGTTGTACTAGAGCCCTTAGCAATACCCAACATATAAATAAGTTAGGTAGCTTCTGATACAGAATAGAGGGGTGTTTGGTAATACTCCGTTCAGAAATACTTTGTCTTCACATTAATTCTGAAGGGAAACTCTGAAGGAACTTTTCTGAAAAGAAAAATTGATATAGGATCTGTTTTCTCCTTTGAAAGCAGCTGCTACCACTGCTGTTGACTGCTATCCTTGACACTACTGTTTGAAATACTTCAGAATTGCCCCCCGTGCCATAGGAAAAAGATTTGTTCTCCTAAGGAAACTGTGCAGTATTCAATGAGACTACACATCATACAGACCACGTTTATTAACTGGATGATTTTAACTATGGTAAAACTGTGAATGCATTTGGAGGATAAAACAACCTGCATTAGTTTTTCAAGGAATAAATACTTGGCGATCAAGAGCAGAAAGGAAAGGGAATGGAAAGATGCAGTAATATGCGGAGACATACTACTGGAAAGAGCCAGTAGTATGGCAAACTGGAAGAGCCAAGAAAAAAAACTGGACAAGCCAAGATAATACCTAGTTATGGATAGAAGAGAGAGCATGTTTTAGGAGGTACAATAGGATGAGGAATTAAGGACACAGATATTATCTGGACTGGATAACTTGTTGTAAGCCCAGTTTGTTGGATTGTGTGACAAGATAAGGATAAGACCAATGTTAATAAGTTGACATTTGTGATACATTGGTGCTTGATCAGGAGGCATTTTCAAAAAGGGGACTAAAATTTGTTGATTCTGGGTTTTGGTCCAATATTTTAATTAATCCCCATGCTTCAGGTCTTTTGATCCTCACCTGCTGAGGATCAAACTAGAACGTTTCCCTTCTGTCGCTTAATCTTTTTCCTGGGATTTTTGTTTGTTTGATTGGTTTGGTTTGGTCTTGTTTTTCTCTTATTTTCTCTACTTGAAGCCCTGGAGAGTACTGACAGCTGAAAATGGTATGTGTGGTGCTTCTAGTGTTGTTACAAAGCCTATCAAGTGCACAGCTATCTTCTGTGCTCAAGAAAGGAGAGCTAACAGTGGATGGGATGAACAGAAACTGGAAATACTGAAATTATTTGCCTTTTCCTGCACTACATGATCTCTTTCTTGCCATCATGAGGAAATATTAGCTAAACACATGCCTTTAGGACATTAGCCCTCAGAGTGACATACCTGAACTTTTATTCTCTCACCCTATGGCCTACAACATTTTTTGTCACTACTGATGTTTGATACTAGAGACTTCAACTTGAACACAGGAAGTGCTCTGTGGACTGTTCTAGATTAAATGGCCATTGCATTGTTACTCGCAATTGCAGAGACCTGGAACCTTTCCTGAAGACCCATCTGATTCTTTTTTTCTGCTCATATACATGTTGTCCTGGTTTCTTTGGTGTCACAGATTATGTGACTGTGCTAATGGGGGATGCTGGACCTTACACACCCCTACGGGAAGACAAAGAATGTCTGAACTGTTCCTCGAGAGGCTTTTAGGAAGTTCTGGACTCAAACAAACAGTCCATATTGCAATGCTCTGGGATTGAATTTATCTCCACTAAGAAGTTTTAGTTCTTAGTGATGAACTGAAATAGAATCATTATCACAAATCATTTCTGTGGTATGTCTGAGATATGACAATTTGATTTTATCAAGTGGTTCAGTGTAAAGTTGGTGTCTTAAAATGGGAACATTTTATTTATTTGCTAGGTCACTACTACTATATGTGCTACTTTTATGCAACAAGATTTCTCAAATGAAAATTCCTCAGACTGAAGCCTACATTTTCTGTTTAATGGGTTCTAAATTATACATAAACTGTGCAATTTTCAAAGGTGATGCAATTTCTTCTGTCACAATGTCTTGTAATTTGGAGGCTGTTTCCATTAAAGTGACAATTCTGTACAGATGGACTACAATACACTCAGTTTCAAAAACATCCACCTGTAGTGCTATCACATACTGGCTAAGATTTTTAAAATATTTCTTCTTGTCTTTATCTTTACTAACAGCGATAAATGCTGTTACAAAAGAGTGGAGTCTTCTATTAAAAATAGCATTTGATTGTGGTTTTTATATAAAAAAGGAAAAGCAAAATATATGAACATCTTACCGTTCAGTTTCATGAATTTAAGCATTGTCTGCTTTTTGTTGTTATTTTATAACCCAGTAATTTACTTACATGACTGTGTCAGCATGTGGCACCACGGGCAGGTATCTTCCTCTTCCACATTAGCACTGACAGATTCAAAACTACTGCTTGCAGCTATTGGTATTACTGCCCTTTTTACCCTCCATTGAAGGATAAGAGAAAAGGGCACTTCATCTCAGATTTCAATTAAGTCTTGAAAAAAAAAACAACAAAAACCCCCTATTTAAGTTTACACAGCTTAAATAGATTATCTGAATCTGATGCTTTGATTATTTTTTCTTCTTTTTTTTTTCAGAAGTAATTATGACAAAGTCAGTAATCAACTCTGTTATCAGATCAGTGAAAAGGTTTAGTCGTGCCTGCAGCAAATGAAAACTAGGGGTGTGGTTCTTTTGCAGTACAGGTATACATGGGAAAAGATACCTGGCCACAGACCAGTGTAAATTACTTCTGTGAGCACCACAGTCTCAGAAATAAAAAACATGTAAAATTAAGGATTTTGATTTGGTCTTGGAAATGTATGTCTGTAACCCAATCATGGCAAGCAGCACACACATACTGCGTTACGGTGGCATCCACAAGTAACATCAGATAGGTTTGTTCTCGCTTTCCCTTATGTACACTCTGTAAGTAAATTGGGATTTGGCAAAAAACCAGGTTTTCTCAGGGATTTGTCAGATGCTCTCTTGTCTGTCTTATACTGTTCCCAAATATGAAACTAAATGGGGTTGTTGAGAAGCTGATGCCACTCCCAGTATTCAACCCAATAAATAATTCAGTATATTTACAGCAAGAAGCATGATCTAAAGGATACCTTGTTCTCTTTGTATAGGACAGAACTGGCTATGGACCTCTGCTGTGAGAATCAGCTGTGCAAAGATTTAGAAAGGCAGCAATCTAGTCTCTGTTTTCACATCACCTGAAAAAGGACACTTAAAGGGCTAAGAAGAGAAAATGTAGCTAAAGGTCACTTTTTTCCCCCCAGCTGTAGACTGTGTATCTGTGACGATTCAGAGCATTATGAACTCTGTTTTAGCAATCTTTGTGCTAGTTGGATTCACAAGAACCTGGTGAATTTTTAAAAGCATCTTGGCACTGAAACCCTTGCTGATATGTGTTGTTAGGCACATACGGGTCTTTAAATCATATTTTAGCAAGCAAACAAGTCTGATTTTAAAATGGTATTCTGTCATGCCAGTATTTTAATGAAATCTGAACCATCAACATCAGCTCAGCAGCTAGAGTGATAGGAAAAGTGATGAAAAAGAGTAAACAGTGTAAACTTCTACAACAGGTTATTAATGTGGGATTTTTAATGATAATCTGGTTCATTTCACGTCATGACCTTATCAATTTTTTTTTTTTTGCGTTTTATCTCCTTTTCATGCTGACTTTGATGCTGACACTTTGCTTTTACATGCTTACCCATCTATTCTTGTTTGTATTTACTGCAATTCTTCACTACTTTCATTCTTAGGCATTTGAATCTGTTATTAATAGCAGATGGGATAGGGAGGAACATAGTCGCGTGATTCAGCAGCAGTCATGTCTTTAATCAGTAGCATCTGACACAGCATGCATTTACTGCATGATTGCACTGTCATGTTTGACACAAATGATGGATTACTACTTCAAATAAGCTTTCAATATTTGTTCATTTTATATGCTACTAAATTGTATGTTCCTTACATCCACTCATTGGAAATTTCTGACCATAATTACAATTCAGCCAGTACTATCTTGGTTCTAAAACAGTATCGATATTGATTACTTTATAGTCTATTCCTCCTAGGGTGGCTAATGTATCAGTTTTATCTTGTAATGACAGTCTCATATGAATCTAGTATTGTAAACTCTTACTTAAAATAATTTGATGCTCAAAGAATGCATTGTCTGCTGACTGATCCATTTCTATCATATTTTTCCTTATAGTCAAGATGCTCATTTGAGGATCAACGATTACTAAAAATAGCTTTGCCTGAATGAATATATATACTTTTTGTTCCTCCTGATTGGTGTAAACCCAAGAAACTCAGATACAGTCTATTAAGACCTGCACATGCTTGAAGCTTTATCACTTCAACATTGTTCATTTGAAGTTTTACCTTTAGATTATTATTTATAGTGGAGAAACGTATGATGGGACATCATGTTAGACATTTATATGCTGGACAGAGTCTGGAGACAGGAACGCCTCAGTTTTCCTTAAGAGCAGTGACTAAAAAAGCTGTTTAGCTCCTTAGCTCTGAAGTTCTGTTTATTAGAAGCAAATCAGGATATAATAACCAGATCTGTGGGGTGAAGCAAATGGAAATAAAAGGTGTGAAATCAAACTTCCCACTTCCACTTTGCTTCCCTTTCTTCTCAGGAGTTTTTCCGTTCCCACTTGCCCTGCAGGTAATTTCTGCTCACGCCTCCTAATCTTTCCCCACACCCTAGAAGCTGCTTCCAGTTGAGCCTGGTATCTTCCTGAGAACAATTCAGCAATTTCTCTTTTTTAATTCCAGAGCACAGGGTGCAGCAAGGCAGCAGCCTGCTGAATAACCACAGACTTCTGAAACCACGAGCAAACAAATGAAACATGTACTGTCTGCCACAAATCATTTACTGGGGGATGATGAGTTAACTTTGCAGAAGAGCACACACGTTACTACATTAAAAAAAAAAAAAAAAGACATCACCTGTACAAGGAAGAGAAACAACAATGTCAAGAGTTTTGCTGTACATAAGAATATAGATGATAGATGTGCATGATCAGAAATAGCTTCTCCAAAACTGTGAAGCCTCAGTTTCACTCCACCCCGGGCCCTGTTCCTTCTCAGGCACAGCTGAGCCAGCAGGTGAAAAAACTTTGTAAATCTGCAGCAGGAA
>NW_008825615.1:17138388-17157376 GCF_000699105.1 Pygoscelis adeliae
GAAGTCTAATTTAATGTTAAGTTTCATATATGGAGTCTTGAAGCAGGTGATGAGGACAGGCCTGAGCACTTTACCTCTTTTTGTTTATCGAAGGTGAACTGGTGGCTTTGTAACCAAGGAGGGAAGAATAGGTGACAGTGGTTGTGCTGGTTTTGGCTGGGATAGAGTTAATTTTCTTCATAGTATCTAGTATGGGGTTGTGTTTTGGATTTGTGCTGAAAACAGCGTTGATAATACAGAGATGTTTTACACAGAGTCAGGGCCTTTTCTGCTTCTCACACCACCCAGAGGGTAGGCTGGGGGTGCACAAGAAGCTGGGAGGGGACATGGCTGGGACAGCTGACCCAAACTGGCCAAAGGGATATTCCATACCATGTGACGTCATGCTCAGCATATAAAGCTGGGGGAAGAAGGAGGAAGGGGGGACATTTGGAGTGATGGCATTTTGTCTTCCCAAGTAACCGTTACGCATGATGGATCCCTGCTTTCCTGGAGATGGCTGAACACCTGCCTGCCGATGGGAAGCAGTGAATGAATTCCTTGTTTTGCTTTGCTTGCATGTGTGGCTTTTGCTTTACCTATTAAACTGTCTTCATCTCAACCCACGAGTTTTCTCACTTTTACCCTTCCGATTCTCTCCCCCATCCCACTGGGGGGGAGTGAGTGAGTGAGTGGCTGTGTCGTGCTTAGTTGCCGACTGGGGTTAAACCACAACAGTGGTATATGAACAGTGTGGGCTGATTCTGGTGAGGCTTTTAGGCTGTGATGCCAAAAAAAGATTAAAAGTGACAGTGGAGTTACTGTGCCATAATGGATCATGATATATGCAGTAGGTACTGCCATAGGCTTTTTGAAAATAGTATATTATTGCAATAATACTTCTCTTACTTCAGTTTGTGCATTTTTTAAGTGTATGATTTATTGAAGTCTCCATTAGAGCTGAAAAGCTTTGCGTAGCTGATGGAAGCAATAGTCAGATATCTCAATAACTGGCTTCAGGCAAGCAAAATGTGTGATTCCTGGAAATGCTGTTTATAAAGGGACATTATGCACTTCAGTTCTTTCCTACTTTTGGCCCAAGTGTTTAATATTATTTTGCCCTGAGTGAAGAAATTGTTGATTTAAATGTAACTGGTGTACTAATATCATTGCATCTTATGGCAGGAGATGACATACCCCAGGGGCAGGGGAGATGTCAGAAATTATTGAGCTCCCTTGAACTTCATTGTAGCAAAACTATGCTGCTTCTGTAAAATCTATACAAATCTTAGAGCTACTTCAAGCCATAGAAATTACTTATAGAATACAACAAATTATTATTAGCAAAGTTTATTGTATCTTTTTCCTTATCTTTGGCTGTGATTAAGCATAGTAATAAGACAAACTTCAAAAAAGTAAATTAACTTATGTGCTAGTTAAGTTATTTATATATAAATATTTGCGATTTTTTACATTTAAAGTATGTGCAGCAGGATAAAGTATGGATAAAGCATGTATAGCAGAATGACTGTCCAGAGCCTATGTTTGTAGAAGATAGCTACTGATTGAAGATGGACACCTGGGGCTTATCTCAGTGCCGGTGAATTAAATGGTGCAGAGACCTCGCTACTGAGTCTTGATTGTCTGTACAGTTAGAGTGATACAATGGTCCCTCGTGTGATTTCTGGCTCCAGTCAAATAATTCCTGGCACAGTTCAAAAAAGCACTTCAGAGGCAGTTTGGAGGTTATCATCTTCTTTTGTATTGTGCTGTTTAGCTTAAGGGCCATAAAAAATAAGCTCTGGCATGCTTAATTTACTTGTATACATAGCCCTAGTAGTATTGGAAAGCACTTAGCTAATTCTTAACTTAATATTCTTCCATGCTTTCCAATTAGTATTATAATAAAGCTATGAGAGAATGAAGAATTAAAATAATGTCTAAACTATATGAAGGAGCTAATAAATCTGAAACGCAGATCTTGGGTAAGCAGCCATTAGAAGTGTAACATACAATTTCTAAGAAATGGGTGATGTTCTTTATAACAACTTATGGGTTAAAATGTTTTCAGAGCTTCACAAAAGAAAATTATGCTCTAGGTATTACATTAATATATAAATAGATACCAAGACTTATGTCCTGTATGTGGAAGATGGGAGCGTCTGCTTCACTGAGCTTATATGATCAAGGATCTTTTTGATACTGAAGGGGAAAGCGATAAACAGGAACACAGAGACCCTACCTGAGGATACAAGGGAGACAATGCCAAAGACCAAAAGTCTCAAGCTACTAACTGATGGGCCATCAAAAAAATGCAGGCAGAGCTTTGGAGAGAGCCACCTGGACTTTTTGTTTGATAAGAAAGGGAAACGAGGAACGTGAGGATTTGGGATATTCAGGGATGGCCTGAGTGACTATGCAGAATTAACAAATAAATGTTTAGGGGAAGGGAACTGGGGAGGAACAAAGCTGGGGCAGGCAGAGAGGGGTATAAAAGAGCTGGTCTTATGTAAAACAGGGCTGGTCAGTGCACTTGTCTGACCAAGCTCTGTGCCTGATCACCACAGGCTGTCCTGTCTTATTTACAGACTCTCTTAACTCTCTGTCTGCATGATTTCACTCTCCATCCTGTGTGTGTGAGTGCCAGCTACTGGGGGGCCTGGTGGGAGTGGACTGGGTGCCAGCTACTGGAGTCAGACCAGGGGTGTAGGTGCCCCTGGACTATGGTGCCAGAAACTGGGTGGGGGTCTTTAACTTCCAGCTGCTGGAGAGGAACAGTGTGTATCCCAAAAACCAGCTACTGGAGGGACCAGGACAAATGAGGGGGCTCAGCACCAGTGGCTGGAGCAGGATCACAGGTCACAGCCTGTGTGCCTGGTGCCAGCTGCAGGGCCGGTGAGAGCCCCAAACCGGGTGTTCATATGTATTTGCCAGAAAACTCCAAGCTGAACTCACCAGTGAGTAGGAGGCCCCAGGTCTGGGCAGGGGTATCACATGGATGGAAGGTCTGTGCAGGTATCTGGGGGCACTTGCAGGTGTGGGATGCTGTGGAACAAGCGTGTGTCTGTTGGCAGCAAGCACTGGGCTGGACCAGCCAGCAAGTCAGGGAACCATGGGGTGGGAGAGTGTCATGTGTGTGCCTCCTGTCTCTGCCAGCCCAAGAGGAGGAGGGGATGGGGCTCTCTGTGCTTATATGAGTCCTGGTGGTGTTAGGTTGGGCACTGCTGGGCTGTGGGTGCCTTCTCTGTGGCAGGCCCTGGTAGTGTCTTTTGCATGTGCCCCGGGGATATGCACTCGGCTTTCCTGCTGGTTGAACCGGCAAACGGGAAAGCGGCAGCCGTGTCCATCGGTCTGGGACAGAGTAACCCCCAGGTCATGGAGCTGCTGGAGGCAGCAGCAACTTATAACATCCCTTAACACTACATCTTTTATGTATTGTAAAAGAGGGAGGAAAAAAAGGACAAAAAATGTTTAGAGTCATTCTGGTTAAAACAGCTGTTTGAAAATGGGAAGGTTAGAAAATATCCCTATTTACTACTTTGATGAAAGCCGTAGAGTCCAACCTGGAACCAGGGAATAGAATTCATTTTCTGGAGTGATTAAAAAACCTTCATTGTTTGTAACAATCATGAAATTAAACTACACTGAATTTTAAATGGTCTGTCTTATTCTTAAGAGCACTCAGAGATACTGTAAGCTTTTACAAACTTGGCTTCTTTTTTTTTTTTACAAAAAAAAGGTCCAAACACTTAATTACTTTGGTGTTACTCTGTAATAAAATAAAAAAAGAGCTGAATGTTGAAAATGTAAACATTAAAATAATCTGTATGCCAGCCAAGATTGCGTCGTAGCCTCCTGAAGCGTTGACACTTTCAGCAGTTGAACTTCTCGGTGTCAGTCATCTGTTCAGCAAAGAATGCCACTGCGTGACTGACAGTTCTCATATCAGCGTGGGATTGACCACAGAGCTCTTTAAACATGTTGTGACAGAAACAATCTGAGTCAGCTTCGGTAGGGTTAGCACATTAAATTACAATATCAAACCTTAACAGTGGGTAAAGAAGAAAGTATAATGCTCTTGCATGGGCCTCGTAGTGAGGGAGGAAATAAAGAAAACATGTCTTTGCTGCTGCTGTTCACTCTGTAATACACAATTATAAGTTTGTGAATATAAGATCAAGACAAGGAGCTTTTGATCTCAAAAGTATAAACTGCAATAATAAAATATACTGGTGCTTTATTAAGTGAGTGAAACACTTCAATTATGTCACTATTCAATGCTATTGATATAAAACTTTTAAAGGAGAAGCTGTGTGTTAATTTGGACTTCTCGCTATGTACAAGTGTGCTGGCTCTGTAATTGGATTTGTAGAGATCCAGTCGCCTGGCGGTGAAGAACAGGCTACAAGAATGAAATTGAAGATTAAACTGGTTTCAAAAAAGACTCAGGAGAGGCTCACACACGTGTGAGACAAGATCTGAGTATACAGCTGTAAAATTAGTTAAACTTCTGAATTCCCCCAAATTTTATCTATAAAAATATCTTGCCTAAATTATTTTCCGTTGAAAAAAAAAAAGGAGGGAGGGGAACCCTAACCCCAAACAAATCAGAGTAAATTCCTAAGGAAAATAGTGCTGACTCTTGAAACAGTATGAGTCATTTGTAATCTGAAGTGATCCACATGGTGGTGAGCAGTCAGGTGCCATTTGGGGCTGGGGGGGTGCAGTAGCAGTGCCAAGAGAAGATGCCCTGAGATGAAAGGGCAGTATCTATCTGTGGAGATGTGAAGCTTCTCCAAAAACACTTGCATGAGATGGGCTTGGTTTTCAGCCAGCATACAGTTAGGGCTAGATCCTCTGGAGGAGGTGTGTACAAATTAGGTTTTGGATTGTGTTGTGGAAGATTTTTGGATCCTAAACTCCAGACAGAGCATGAGGAAAAGTGAACACCTCAGCATGTGATTTAAGTCACATGCTGCCGGGATACATAGCTAAAATAGCCCCCCGGAAAGCCCTGAGAAAATACAGCATGTATGTAACTGCTCTTAAAGGGGATTGAGACACCTGAGTTCAGCTGGGATGCAGAATCTTCTCCCTAATGGAGAAAAACTTTCTTTCTAAAATGTAATCAAGACTTGCTCTTTTTCTTTTGAATGGAAGTGGCTTCATGTGTGTTTTTCTATTACCCTAAACAAAATAATATTTAGTGCAATTCACTCCTTGCTGTATGTGTCTGAAGCTCTTCAGACTATTTTTCTCAATTAGCTCTTAGTGAACTCTGCTGTGTCTGAAGCTGAGTTGGTACTCCCTCTAAAAAGTTGTTTAAAAACAAACAAAACCCAAAGAAGAGCCTGCACAAGTAGGTATGCTTTACAGCCATGCTTCTGGTGCTCTCTCTTTTCTTTCTGTATTACTTCTGTGTTCGTTTCTGCCATGTGACAGTGATTTGGCAGGAAGAGCTGCAATTATCTTTATCCCAATAAAGGCTAAATGAATAAGTAAGGCAGTAAAATTGAATTCATTCCAACTCAAGAGTGGCTTGAAATTAGGGAATTTAACTTCCTGGAAGAGTCTTTCTCTGGATGTGAAGTGAAGAGAAATTCTGTAGTTTTAGAATTTCTTTTTCTAAGATACACAGGCAAGTCTTTTATTAAAAAAATAAAATAAAATACACATTTTGTTTGGAGCCCGGTTGCACTATGACATTGTCAGAGCATTCTTATCAGCCCCTCCAAGGGCATAAGTATAGGAACGCCTGGTTTCTGCATTAGGTGAGGCAAGTGAAGGAGAAAGATGCCATGCTGCTTAGATGGGGCAGTTGTGTACTTATATGGAAATGTGGCTTTAATAGCTTTAATAGGACTTTAAAATCAATCACAGAGGTAACTAGTGAGTTTTATCTTCTAAAATAAGGTATTTGACAAGGTATTTTTCTTTTTCTGATGGTTTATAGTACTGTCTTAATCCTGCTCCAAAACAGTCGGGAAGGTACAGTGCTCAAGCCAAGCAGCGTTCTTTCTCATGACAAAGTAGAGTAGTAATAACACCTGTGTCTGATGTAAGACTGTGCCATCAAACAAGCAGTATTCCCATGCAAAGTAGTCCTGTTTTTGTTAAAGGTTTGTGATAAGAAAAATTTTTGCAGGAGAACTTCCTGTCTACCTCTATAGCTACCTTTCTTTTTTCAGCAAGCTTCAGTGCAAACAATAGAAATAAGAAGCCCAACTTACCTTTTTTCCTGGTTTGAGAATGTTATAAACTACAGGTGTGGTTGCTGAGAAGAAAAGGGAGTTGTAGCTGCAAGCTGGTGCTTGTAAGAAAAAGTTGTTTTAATTTCAAACACAGTTCACATTGTATAAATAGCAGGGTTATACTGTGAACTTAAGAGACTGCAGTGGTAAGCAAAACAATTTTTTATCATTAGCATATATTGCTTTTTTCATTTTGGTACTTGATTTCATGACTAAATAGTAAGTTTTACATAGCTTGCATGTTCATACAATTTACATATGAACATATTATAATACCAGAATATTCAAGACTTCCCTGTATAAATATACTGTGATCTAAAGGAAATTGCTATGTGGTAGATTTTAATATAAATAAAAGCAAGTCACTAAAACAAAATATTTAATAAAATCAAGCCCAAGCAATGGTCATTCATTCTTTATGCATTTCCTACTGCTAGTGTGGGGGGGAAAAAGATGCATATATATGTAAAAAAGACTTTTCTCAAAGCCTGTGTAAGACTCCAACTGTGAAAGGCTCTTAGTTATTTATTAAAAAATCTTTAATTGTACCTATGACTGCTGTTGCAACTAGCCCTCTAGTAATCCCTAAAGGATGTAGTATAGCTAGACACCTTGTAGAATCTGATTGCCCTTTCCAAAAGTGTATGTAATTCCACATAGACTTCTCTTTAGTTTTGAACATAGCCTGCTCCTTCTGTGTAATTCCTCTGGGCCTAGCTTCAGTTTTGTTAATTCTTCCTTAGTGAGAGATATGCTTTATTATTTGTCTGTTTGTCTGTTTGTTCCTGGGCTTCTTGCAATGAGGTTAAGTTAGGGAAGTTTAAGGTGATGCTCTGACAGATCAAAAGCAAGGTAATACCATGTGCTGATTAGAAATGGCATGACAAGAAATCTATTTTGTTTTATTTTGTCATGGGGAATTTTATTGGCAAAAAGAAAAGTATCTAGGCTTGGGCCAGCTCCATTTTTCTGGTTGAGTGAGTAAGTAGTCGGAGCAAACTTCATACATGACACCTTGTTGTGGGTTAGCCCCAGCCAGCAGCTGAGTCCCACCCAGCCACTCGCTCGCTCGCCCCAGTGGGATGGGGGAGAGAATTGGAAGGGTAAAAGTGAGAAAACTCATGGGTTGAGATAAAGACAATGTAATAGGTAAAGCAAAAGCTGCACATGCAAGCAAAGCAAAACAAAGGAATTCATTCACTACTTCCCATCAGTAGGCAGGTGTTCAGCCATCTGCAGGAAAGCAGGGCTCCATCATGCGTAACGGGTACTTGGGAAGACAAACGCCATCACTCTGAACATCCCCCCTTCCTCCTTCTTCCCCCAGCTTTCATTGCTGAGCACGACGTCATATGGTATGGAATATCCCTTTGGTCAGGTGGGGTCAGCTGTCCTAGCTGTGTCCCCTCCTAACTTCTTGTGCACTCCCAGCCTACTTGCTGTAATGTGAGGAACAGAAAATGCCTTGACTCTGTGTAAGCACTGCTCAGCAATAGCTAAAACATCCCTGTATTATCAACACTGTTTCCAGCACAAGTCCAAAACATAGCCCCATACCAGCTACTATGAACAAAATTTACTCTATGTAAGTCAAAACTAGTACATACCTAAAGTTCCCATTCATTTCAATGGTACCATGGCTTGAATAAAAAATACCGCACAAACTTATTTTTGTCCTAATTGTGTCTTTAATTGACTTATTTTGAAATTATTTTGAAGTGATAGTATGTGTGTGTGGTTGCTCCTTAATGACTTCTTTTTCTTTCTACAGTAGGTTCTTATTTTACTTTAAAGCTTACAATACTTCATCAACTTTTAAAATCAGCAATGGGTATGGCTTTTTTACCATAATTATAATCTGCTGAGGAGTTACATCAAATCCTCGCTAGATACATGGCTTGTGCTTTATCTGTATAATGTTGGCCTTGTTAACACCCTTTTCTTTTGCTAATTTGTATCTCTTCATGCCTCAGAAGTTCTTTAATCATCTGTTTTAGATTACAAGAACTACAGTGAAACTTTTTGTCTTTCACAGCTTAATTGGATGCTCTGTTAGTATGCAAAGGGAACTTCTTTGTAGATGGTAGAGCTGTCAAGTAATGCTGTTGCAGAGTGAAATACCCTGAATTAAATCCTTCTCCCCATTGAAGTCAGTGGGATATTTGCCTTTGTATTAAGATTTCACTCTTGGGTATTATATAACAACAGCAAAATATTTAAGAAATCATGGTGTAAAGACTTTGAAGGAACATGCAGTAATTACAACCTTTAATGCAAAACAATAAGTGTAGGGGAGGGAGTCCTTGCTGGGGCATATTTCTTGCTCCCAACCATCTCTTGTAAATGTTCTGAGTTTTTGCTGGTCTTTTGCTCTCATTCTATCTGATCTTGGTACCACTTAGTAAAGGAAAATAACTTTCTAATAATGCATGGAAATGATACTATGACATATAAAATAATTTACATAGTGCTTTTATTTATAATATGTAGTACTTATAATAAAGAAATGTATAATGCAAGCTTATTCTGATATCCAATTAAATTTTGTATCACACTCTCTCTAGCATAGGAGTATAAGTTTTTTCTTTTCTATCAATTTTACTTGGATTAAGTGATGCATTCTAAAAAAACTATTTTGAAGAATGTTTAGTTGTTATTCTTTAATAATAATAATAGTAATAGCATTAAAAATGCTCTTTAAATAATAAAGACACCAAGTAGTTGTATCAACAGCAGCTTGGAGGAACGTTGTCCTTCCTGAGATGGATAATTTACCTCCTTTCCAAATCCCCAGAGGCATGGGGAACAAGGAGTTTAATTATTTTCAGATGTATATCCTCAGAGTGTTTTAGTGTATTTAGGATTGAGAAACAGTG
Organism: Pygoscelis adeliae; assembly: GCF_000699105.1. Lineage (NCBI taxonomy): Eukaryota > Metazoa > Chordata > Aves > Sphenisciformes > Spheniscidae > Pygoscelis > Pygoscelis adeliae. The sequence goes on from NW_008825615.1 coordinate 17,147,495, forward strand.
GAACCAATGCTTTGTACTTCTTCCCCACGTGCTTAGGGGGACTACAAAATGATTGCTGCTGAACTTTATGTATCCAGACTTTTTGTGAAGAGAGAAAATAGGCACAGATTATGTCTATCAGTCTTCAGTCAGTATCCATCTCTAAAATGACTCCAGTCTGCTGTGTCAGAATCCCTAACTGACTTTTTTTCTGACTTTAAACATCTTCAGCATCTTTCCTTGAGAATAACAATGAGCTTACACTTCATTTATACTTATCGATACTAGCTTTCTTGAGAATTGCATATTCCATCCATAGCTGGTTGTTTTAAATCCTTTGTTAGCAATACTGTACTGCAGGCTGTGTTGTGCTCCTTTCTGTATTCCAGGAAAACCAATGACCAGCCCCTTTTTAAAGCAGTGTAAGATTTTTGACTGGAAACTCAGCAGCTGCAGCCTATATTTCCCGTGAACTGCAGGGGTCATTGTTCTGAATGGCAGTTACAGTTGTGTAATTTCTAATTCATACAGAAAAAACACAAAATCTTTAAAAATTCTCAAGTAGAGAGATGTCTATTTACTTACAAATTATAAGTATTCTTACTAATTATAAGAATTAACTGACAATTTTATTCCAATCTTCCTCCACCTTTGATGCTTACATCTATCTGAGCTAAAGTCTGTCTTTCTTAAGTAAATAATTTGGGCATATTTTGATGTATAGTATGTGAATTCCCAATTAAAGTAAAAATGCTGAAGCTTCCTCTTGCTCTTTTTTCATTTTTGAAGAAGGCAAAACCTGGGAATGGGAAGGAGGAAAGAAAATGACACCAAAAATTGAAAGTGAGAAATGGTATTTTATTGCTGAATTGAGCTTGGGGAAAATCATTTGTCAATCCCTTCCCATCAACTGCAGATGCAGCTGAGGGAAAGATTTGATTAGGAAGTACACGTACCTTCACAGAGGAGAAATCCAAGAATTTTTATGCTAGCAGAAGCTTAGCAAGAAACAGCAGCTGGAGAATATAACTAAAAATGCAAGTACAAAATCAGGTACATATTTTAACTAAAAGGATGATTAACCACTGGAGTAAAATGGCAGTGCTTTATGCCTCTTATAAGATGTCTCTCAATTTCTGGGAGTTATATTTTACTATACAAGTTGTTGGGTTCAAATAGGGTAACTACGTAACACTTGGTACTTTATTACAGGAATTTTTAAGGTCACCTGCAATATTTGATTTAAAATATATACAAGTCTCCTAAAGCATCACAATACTTTGTTAGCACAGTGCAATGAATGGGAGTAAGAAGAAGTCATCTTTGTGCTGAGGAATTTAGACAATTAGCAGCCAAAAAAAAGACAAGCGTAAGGAAAAGGCAAATGAAAAAGCAGGGGAAGTCTAAAGTATCTCGTAAGCAGTGTAGCACTGCTTGGAGCCATGAAACTGGGAGGTAAGTGGGGTTTGAAGTTTATAGCTAAACTGATCTAATGACTGGCTACCACTCATTGCTCCTTCTGTATCCCTAGCACTATAAGCAAGGGGTTTTGCCTGGACCAGGCAGACAAATGGGGAAAAACACTAATACTATGAAAGCTGTAACTCTCGGCTCCCTAGCTGGAGGGTCACATAGCTGATAATACCAGCCCCAGACTTTATGAACATGTGGCTGTGTGTGAGATCTCTTGTGGCTTAGACACTTTGGCTTATTCTACCCTAATTCTAATACAATGTAGTGTACAACAAAATGCTTCAGGGTTATTAAATTTCAGCACTAATCTTTAAAAGGGACCTTCCATAACACCTTTAGATTTGTGTTAAAGTTAAATAATTATCCTTATGGGGACTATCATAAGTCTTTTGAGGTTTTTTGCTTCACTTCTATTTTTTGTCTGTATGATTGTTTGTTTACTTAAATGAAAAGGTAAGAGGTCTTGGAAGAAATGAGTTGTCTGACTTAAAAAGGAAATATGAAAAAAAAAATCACTGGCCTAACCTTAGCTAAGCAGGTATGTCACAGACTGGGTGTAATTACCAAAGTAACATTCTGCAATTAAAACCTCTAAACAGTGTTCAGTAAGAAAGACAGGAAACTGTCCACATCTTCCATCCACGTAAAATTGTCTCTGGCCTTGTACGCTGCAAAAGCTCATCTGTCTTTGTCCCTCAACAGCAGGAGAATCAGCCTGGTATGAAGGGCAAGGAATGACAAAGTATCTTTTATGCAGCACTGCCTTGCTTGGAGCTGTAAAACTGATGGGTAAATGAGCTTTCCTCCTGTGATCTACAACACTAAGTTCCTGTCAATGCTTAAGCCATCAAATGCATTTTAAGCTTTACTGTATATTTTAAAACAGTAAGGTTACTTTGTGTAGTGCTAGAAGAAATCCTGAGTTTCCTAGGTTATTTAATACCATGTAAAACACAGGAAGAGCTAAGTTAACAATTCTACATTTTATAAAGAATAAATGTGATCTACAAAGTTTCTATTCTGAGAAAAGTCAGTCCAAGAAGATCCTACACAGTTTATATATAAAAGGAGGAAGCAAAAGATTTCTTTCTTATCACCGTAGTGTATGTATATGCTCAGCTTGTAATGGGGCCTGCACACAATGAATCTGTCCATTGGTTATTTGTATTTAAAAGAAAAAGAGGTCCTAATTCACATCTGTAAAAGCCATCTGAGTTCTACTGAGCTCTCCCTTACAGCTACTCAGGTGGCTATTACTTTCTTTATTATTCATTCACTGCTGTGCTTGAGAGGAACAGTCCTGTCTGACAACTGCAAAAAGATTTGGTTTTTACAAAATTAATCTTAGCCCATGAAATAATAGAAGTTGGTTCCACTACATGTTATTCACTGCAGCAGGTAAGTCAAATCTTCTGTTTACCCACATCCTCTGCAGCTGTTGGTAAACTGACAGACAAATACTCAAAGGCATCTCAAAAGTATGGTGGGATCAGAGGGGAAAAAAAAAGCCAATTATTCTTGACGTTAAGAAAACTTTGGATCAAAGAATTACTTACATGCTAACAATTTCATTTAACATTAATATACTTTTTCACTATTCCTACAGTTTAATAAACAGCCATTATCCCACTTAATTCCATTCTGATTGATATGTGGTTTCTGACTGACACAAGGTGTATGTGTTTTTCTGAAATGGTGTAATATCATCTCATTCCAGATTTCCTTTTATAGTTTTGTCAAAATTGTCACCATTGTGTTATGAATCATTTTTTTCTCATTCTGCTTCACATATTGACTCGATTATCTGTTGACTGTCATGCTCGCAAAAGAAGTGTGTATATGGGGAGTGAGTGTATGGGGATGAAGTAGTTTTTTACACCTTTGTGTGTTGCCTACTTATGTCAATACCAAATATGTTATGGTGGCAGCATTGTTGTACTTGTGGTAGTCTACGAATATAAACCAGGCAAAATCTGTGGACAGAAATTAAACTAAGTAATTAAACCAAGTTAGAATTGAGAAGATGCATAACTTTTGGATATGAAGCCCTTTTGCAGGTCAGGATCTTGCTGAGCAAGTCTTATGCTTTCAGCTTTTACCAGCTGATCAAATGAAAGATACTACTTGTTCCCATATGCCTTGCCTCCTTCATTCTAAAATGGTGCTTTTCTCACTTTGGTATGTGGAAAAATACTGAATAATTTCTGTTATGATCTAATGGATGATGTGGGAACTGTTGGAAGCTACAAACAGTGACTAGAAGTGTGGATTTTTAGTTTTTTTGTTGTTTTTTTTTTGTTTTTTTTCCTTCCCCACAAGCACACCCAAATTCTGTGTGCATGCGAGCTGCATACAGCAATACTTTAAGCTCTGTAAACCAACGGTTTTCTTTGGATTTGTATCTCATAACTTGTATCTTCAGAGTTTTTCAGGTGTGAAAGTTATAGATTTAATTACTGACATTACCCTGGTATTCTTGAGACTTTTACTGCAGATACGAAGGAACAGCAAGGGCCATCTGTGCTGCAGGGCCAGCAGGGGCAGGGGCCTCACCAGCAAGGGCCTGGGGGAGCAGGACAGGCCTGAGAGTGGTAACCAGGGTCAGGCCCAACCCCGGGGTGTCTGGACAGGGTCACGGTGACAGGGCCATCAGCCCACGGTGCTGTGTGGGAGAGCTCTGGCAAAGTCCCCAAGGGACGGAGACAGCCCTCGGCTGTGCTATGTCTGAGTTGACCCTGAGCCCCAGCAGCCAGACCTTCAGGAGAGGGGATGCTTTCAGGGCCCCTAGACTGAAACCTGAAACATGTCACTTGTTGGGCAGCTTGCTGATAGGAAGGGTTGCAGTCTATGCCCATAACTGAATTTAGCTGCTCTGAAGAGGATTTGAATAAAATTCTTCATTGTAAATGCCCAGACTCCCTTACAACACAAACTTTAAATCTCAGTACTGTTAAATTGCCTTTATCTGAGGGTGTGTGGGGATCAGCTGCAAGAAAATACTTTGACTGCACATCTCTATCCTGAAGTACTTTGATTCTAGTGCAACTTTTATGACCAGCTTCTCTGTCCAGTTGTATTTCATTTGCACCTGAGTATGTCAGAAATACTTTGCCTAAAAGGAGTCTGTATCTTTCATAAGGAGACCTTTGGTGTACGGTATTATTAAAGACCATTAGAGATAACAGAGTTTTGATAAATCAAAATACTGGAAGAAAAATGCCCCCTTGATTGCTAACAATTTTTTTTCTAACAATTTTATTTCCTTACAATTTGTATTTGCTGGATTTAGACATCTAGTCTGTATATAATTTGAATTTCTGACTGTGAATTCTTTGACTAAACACTTCTGATTAAAGATAAGCATGAATAGGAGTATGACACTGGATTGTGACTTACTTTTTTCAAATAAAAGACAAACCAACCCATGAGACTTCTAAATCTCATCCTATTAGATGCAGAGGCTACACCTCACAGTTTTGAGAAAAAGTTTAGTAATTGGGAGATGCAAAGGCTCAGAAGGTTTTATTTTCAAATAAGCTATTCCATGCTGTTTAGTTTTGCCCATAAAATCATTGCACATCTGACACTGAAATTCTGGAATTTTCCTTGAGATTTTGGTGTGTCACGTAAGACCAAGAAAAATATCTGTGCTGTTATCTACTTGTGTCAGATACAATTTTTTAAACTGTCTATCACACTGCTTATGTTTTATAGGAATAGCTTTTGCAAAATGTGTTTAATAAACTATTTTTTTAGCTCTTAGTGAAAATATTTTGAGGAGAGATTCAATGCGTAAGATAATTCTTACAGCATTATTAGTATACCTTTATTGCTTCAGCATTCAGCATCTAAAATAAGTTCCAACACACTCTAAACTTAATTTTCCAACTGTCAGAAACCATGAAGATCTCTAATACCCATAAATGCCACATATTGGAGATACTGAAGTGGCACTTAATAATTTGAAGTATTTTGTTGGTTTCATAAAGACTTCTTATATCGTCGGGAGGTATTTCACAGCCAGCCTTGAACCACGTTAAAAATGTGGATGAATGATGAAGGCAGAGTGTGTTTGTCTCTTGAGATGTTACCCCTCACTTTGACAAGTTCTTTATAAATGGAAAACTGGTTTAGCGAAAAAGAGCTGCTGTGATTACTGAATGAACATAAAGCTTTCACTTCTCTGTCAGTTAACAGCTGGCAGATTACGGAACAGCTTTTGGGGGAGAAAATTTAATAGGTTAGTATTAATAGACAGGTACATATAATCACTTTCTCTCCCAGGGTTTACGTGAAGCAAATTGATGTGCCAGGCTGCACCTTAGAGGGACAGTGCAGCAAGAACTGGTGCCTTTCAAACTTCAGAAACCCATACAAGGCCATAGGCTGTTCAACAGGCTAAAATTTCCAGGCAACAGAGTTGTATGAAAGCCTTGGGAAAAAAAGCCTATTTGACCTATTTAAGTCTTTTGAATTTGTGTAGATATGATCCTTGCTATCAGTACAGTGCAGATTTTATCCTTGCTTCATTCTTTTGTATCCTGTGGGGTTGTACTTTTAACTGATTTTTAATTGTCTTTTGTTTGTATATCCAAGCAGATGGGGATAGCTATATGTTGAAAACAAATCCCAAAAAGTCTTTGGTTGTATATGAGAAGGTTGTTCCATTCCATCAGACATGACAGCAGAAATAACTTTATGATTTCTTCCCTGAAATAATCATTGTAAAGGGAAAGCTGTTCTTAGAGCTTCTTTCTATTTACTGGGGGGTGTTATCATAGAATTATTTAAAAGCAAAACAGGCATGAAGTGTTCTCTGAGGGACTGCAAAGGGATACGACAGTGATCACAGTGTCCTGGTTTCAGCTGGGATAGAGTTAATTTTCTTCCTAGTAGCTGGTATAGTGCTGTGTTTTGGATTTAGGATGAGAATAATGTTGATAACACACCGATGTTTTAGTTGTTGCTAAGCAGTGCTTACACTAGTCAAGGACTTTTCAGCTTCTCATGCCCTGCCAGCGAGAAGCTGGGAGGGGGCGCAGCCAGGACAGCTGACCCAAACTGGCTGAAGGGATATTCCATACCATGAATACGTCATGCTCAGTACATAAACTGGGGAAAGCTGGCCGGGGGGGCTGCTGCTCGGGGACTGCCTGGGCATCAATCGGCAGGTGGTGAGCAATTGCATAGTGCATCATTTGCTTTGTATATTCTTTTATTATTATTGTTATTATTGTTATTATTATTACTATTTTATTTCAATTATTAAACTGTTCTTATCTCAACCCACAAGTTTTCTCACTTTTACTCTTCCAATTCTCTCCCCCACCTTGCCAGGGGGAGGGTAGAGTGAGCGAGCAGCTGTGTGGTGCTCAGTTGCCGGCTGAGGTTAAACCGTGAAACGCAGTTATTAAACTGTTCTTATCTCAACCCACAAGTTTTCTCACTTTTACTCTTCCAATTCTCTCCCCCACCTTGCCAGGGGGAGGGTAGAGTGAGCGAGCAGCTGTGTGGTGCTCAGTTGCCGGCTGAGGTTAAACCGTGAAACGCAGCCATCCAAAAGTTTAGTGTCCATCTACCACAGTAGCTGCTGATGCTCTTTCTCTTCCTTGTCTGGGATGAGTAAGCACTCAATACCGTCCCAGTGTCTTCATCTACACCAGGATATTAACCCCTGTCAGGATACGGGCAGGGGCACTAACAGCCATCTATACTGTTAGATGGATGGCAGCACGAGTTTTGTTTGGGCCAAATAGCACTTTCCTGAATGATTCTCGGGAATGACTCAGAAGTTGGTACAGCCTGCTGACTGTTCCGAACAGGCAATCTGGATGCAGCCATCCTGTTTTGCTGGCTCAGAAAGTGTAATAATAAGGTGCCAGCTGGCCTCAGTTCCATTCAGTTGTATTGTATAGTGTAGTCGGCATGTCTCCTTATCCTGATCTAGTGACTCACATGTATGTTAAGTGTCTGGAAGTGTGGCATGGTGTCCAGTGAAACACACAGTCTCCTGGGGCTTTGAGTAGAGATACTTGGGGTTTTTTTCAGATTTGGAGATCATCCTTCCCCCTTGCACACTTGTAGTACAGAAACAAACATTGAATTAATGAATTCTGGGACAATTTCAGTATTAAACTCTCTTCCATTGCTTCCAGTAAATAATGTTTTAGACAAATAAGAGCAGACAATCTCCTTTAGCTGCACATTGAATAAGTATTGTAGTAAAGTAAACTTTTCCTTTGATATGGCATCAGCCTCACAGATGGCTTCATTGTTCAAATAGCCACAATACTAATTTGGCTGTCAAGATTGTGATAAAACTGAAGAGAATGAAAATACCTTCTGGTGTTCCATATGCTGTTTTGAGCTTAGGGTTAAAATAGACAACGACAACCAAAGTGGACAGAATGTCATATTACATAAAAAAATTACAAAGAACTAGTGGGTTTCTTCTTCATTTTGTTTTATTTTTTATTACATTGGTGGTGTTGGAGTCCCAAAAGAATTATGAAGATGGATAACACATGGAAATTGTTTAATAGTGTCTGTCTGCAAGTGTCAGTTATAGTCACAATCTCATACGAAGTGCTAGATGAGAATCTAGTGTCATCTCCAGATCCAAATGGTCCTGAGAGTTAGTCCTCTACAGATTAAGTTTTGGTTAGACCATTACTGAACATATAAACTATAAATTGGGCTAATACAGAATTCAGTGGGGTGGAGGACACTGTTTGGGTGGTCTCTGAAATGCCAGTTGTGCAAAATGAGTTTGAGGATAAGTTTTAAAAAAAGAAGGAAACTTGTGATTTGTAACTACAGGATAGGAAATCTTCACTCTTTAAGAATCCCTGAGATCTAACTCAAATCAAATTCAAGCCTGAGGACTGAAGTGCTTTAGAAATTTTGAGGGAATTTTATACCAAATGTTTCAGAGGAAACATCTTGAGAAATCTGTCCACTCTCACTTGCTGCCACTCTCCAGTTCCTTACAACTTCGTTACTTCGTAAACAATGTTTATGGGTTTCATTCTAATTAGTCTCATTGTTCTCCCAGGAGCAACCACAGGTCATCATCAGAAGATTGAACCGGTATGCCTCTAGTTGTGGTTTTTACTTATTCTTTCAACTTTTTTTGTAAAAGCATGAAATTGAATGTAACTACTGTCTATGTTTAGCTCTATGGCTACATTTTAAAAAGAGAGATCTGTGCAAGCATTTAGCTTGCCTGGAAACTGAAGTTCAGAGCCAGGTTTACACTGCTGTGAGCAGTAGGGTGCTGAACTGTACAGGCTAGCTGCTGTCAGCCACTTTACAACACTGGAAGTGTGTATGTAGTTACAGAAAAGGCTAAGCTGGCTTATTTGCTAGACTGAAGTGCTATATTTATTTGGCTGTGGTGCTTTCAGGACTTTAATTATTGTCTCCATACTTCACTGTATTTTGTGAAAACACAAGTGGGTTTGAAACTCTTCACACCCTCCTCCATTGAATGGTGGAGATGCACCCTAACTTAGGTTTGAAATACTTCTCTGTGTCTGGATTATTTCTGTGCTGCGTCAAAGTTAATATAATAAAAGGCTCTCACCTGTCTTTTCAAGTAACTGCTCTCACATATGCATGCACACGTTTACTTCATTTCTATGATATCTGTAAGATAATAGCTGTGTGTAAATAATAATCTTGCTCCTCCAGAGTCATCCCAGGAATTTTCAAAAGCTCTGACATTTGGGGTTTAATCTTTTTGTTTTCTTTTTCTGAATCATATATTTGGTTAAAAGGATATCATGCAACTTTGTCATTCATTTTATTTTCATATAGAATCATAGAATCATAGAATAGTTGGGGTTGGAAGGGACCTCTAAAGGTCATCTAGTCCATCCCCCCTGCCATGGGCAGGGACATCTTCAACTAGATCAGGTTGCTCAGGGCCCCCTCCAACCTGACCTTCAATGTTTCCAGGGATGGGGCATCCACCACCTCTCTGGGCAACCTGAGCCAGTGTTTTACCACCCTCAGCGTAAAAAATTTCTTCCTTATATGTAGCCTAAATCTACCCCCCTTTAGTTTAAAGCCATTCCCCCTTGTCCTGTCGCAACAGGCCCTGCTCAAAAGTTTGCCGCCAGCTTTTTTATAAGCCCCCTTTAAGTACTGATAGGCTGCAAGGAGGTCTCCCTGAAGCCTTCTCTTCTCTAGGCTGAACAGCCCCAACTCTCTCAGCCTTTCTTCATAGGAGACGTGTTCCATCCCCCTGATCATTTTCGTGGCCCTCTTCTGGACCCACTCCAACAGGTCCGTTTCTTTTGTATGCTGAGGGCTCCAGAGCTGGACGCAGTACTCCAGGTGGGGTCTCACCAGAGCAGAGTAGAGGGGCAGAATCACCTCCCTCGACCTGCTGGCCATGCTTCTTTGGATGCAGCCCAGGATACAGTT
>NW_008825615.1:17158365-17196338 GCF_000699105.1 Pygoscelis adeliae
CACATTCAGGTGCCTTAGATGGTCTCAAACCTGATGTTCTCCCACAGTGGGTGGCTCTTCATTCTCCCAGTCCCTGCCTTTGCCTTCTGCGGCTTGGGTGGTGAGGCTCAAGCACTTGGCGGTGAAGACAGAGGCAAAAAAGTCATTGAGTACCTCAGCCTTCTCCATATCCCAGGTAACCAGGTCTCCCGTTTCCTTCTGGAGAGGGCCCACATTTTCCCTAGGCTTCCTTTTAACCCCAACGTACCTATAGAAGTTTTTCTTGTTGCCCTTGACGTCCCTGGCCAGATTTAATTCTATCAGGGCTTTAGCTTTCCTAACCTGATCCCTGGCTGCTCAGACAATTTCCCTGTATTCCTCCCAGGCTACCTGTCCTTGCTTGCACCCTCTGTAGGCTATAGAATATAGGCTATATACAGAATGGAAATGAAACAAAACATTTCTAACAAGCACAACACTGTTTTAATTTAGGTTTGCAGTGGATTTAAGTCACTTGTTTTCTCTAGACCCCTGCTTCCTTATCCCATCAGTGCAGCAGGATTTTTAACAGAGTGCTCACACGTAATGAACGTACAGGGACATCAGCTTGTCATGATTCAAGCTTAACGGCTTTTGAAGGAGCTTTTAAGGTTTCTCATGTCAAAACTGACTAATAAAAAAAAAACCTAACAAAAAAACCACTTAAGTATGGATTTGCATGATGGGCCACAGATCCTTTTTCTAGAAATACCACATTTTGTCAGCTAAAAAATACATGCTAAAATATGTACTTACATGACAGAGATTTCAGAAGTTATGAAGGTGCCACTGCATTTTACTGAGAAAAAAAGTTTAGGAAAAAAAAACAATTTAAGCTTGTGTTTATTTAGCCCCTAAAATTCTCCTTTTCTGATTAATTAAGATGCCACAAATAACATTATGTCAAATTGCATATGTAGGGTTTTGCTCTTCTCTCCTTCTTGTTTCTCCTCCTCCTCCCATTTGTGCAAGAGTCCTTTTACCAGGTATTTGTTCTAACTACCATGCAAAGAACTTACCTTATAGAAAGCAGGTGTCATTAAGAAACTTTAGATCATGGTTTCTTAATGTGGTTTATTTTGCCATCTGAACTTGTTTTCTTCTTGCTGTTCTTCATTCTTTTTCCCACACTGCAGCTAACCAGCACCTCAGCTGCACAATCATCTATATATTTTTTTCCCCTCAAGCTGGGATGTTAACTGCTCCAGCTCAAACAACCTGCCAAATATGCATTTACATGTGTGTTTGAGAGATTTTTTTTCCTTTCAAAGCCAGATCATTTCTCTGCACTTATTCATAGATTGGTCATGTAAACCACCGTAAGAAACAAGAGGACAGCACAAGGCAGCACTGAAAATAAGCAACAGAAATTCATATTGTTGTGTTGTAAACAAAGGTTTGGTGACAGAATTTGCTGTTTTAAAAAGCACTCTGTGCCTTACCTTGGCTGGTTAAATAGAAAATCTGTGTTGCATGTTGTGAGACACTGACATATGAAAACAATTAATCTGGCAATCCTTTCTTCCCTGTGAAGTCATCTAAGTCATGAAAGCTTGCAAACTCTTATCTCACTGAACTCACATTAAAGTCGATATTTTCATCAAAGCTATGTTAACTTTCACAGACTATAGCTGTGGAGTGCAAAATACTTCTCTCTCTGTTTCATTTATGTCCATGAAATGCTGCACATTGAAATGTATGCTACCTGAGGACTTCCCAGGTAGCAAGCTATATATAATTCTCCTATAGCTAAAGCTTTTGAGATGGTAGATTCTTCTCCTGCCCTTACACTGCTGTTTTTCCATGTTGCCAAAGCAGGGAGTAAGTTGACACCCTTGTTGAAGTATGAGCCTGCAAATGCTAACCAGAGAAAAGCATTTATAACTCAGATAACTTTCTGATGCCATTTTTAAGAACAAATGGGGACAAAAATTGGAAAAGGCACTGCTGCATTTCTGTTATCACAAGGATTTCTAACAACAGCAACAAAATTAAGTATTGAATTAGGAGAGGGAAAAAACACCTCACTGTTCCTGAAGGAGACTGGGAGGACAAGGACTGCAAGGTCTTGAGAACCACAATGTTATCATCCATGGTTTTTAACCATACATGCTCCTGGCACGGTTTTAACCTGTGTCCAAGACAATTCTTAGCATTGATCAGGGAATGGGGTAGCACAGAGCCTTTTTTCCAGACACCGTATCTGTAAGAGGTGAGAAGAAAAAGTTAGTTATGTAGCTATGACTTTTGCAGTGCCACTTGTCTTCAGGACCTAAGTACAAGCCCTAATTCCTTTTATTTTCAATTACAGGTGTAGACAAGAGGCTTGTATGTCATACTGAATTCCTGTTAAAAAATTTGCCTCATGTTTGTCTGTAAGCAAGATAAAGTTCAGTCTCTGGTGGCAATGGAGTGCCATTTATCAAAGTGTTCAGGACAAGAGAAGAGTCATGGAAAGCTTGTGAGACCCCACAGTCCAGCTTTGTTAAAAGCCACCATAGCAGCAGAAGTGGGGGAGTGCCTGAACCAGAGCAGAGAGCACTCTTGGTGCTGGGGCAATTTATTCTCAGGGGTTTTCTGTAATCTTGACAAACAGTAAGTCAGAGTATAGGAAAGAAAGAAAGAAGGAAAAGGAAACAAGTGTTTTTTGAAGGAATGTTGACTTAGTAATAAGGAGCTGCAGATACGATGGCAAGCTGGCGATAGCTGAAGACGAGCCTCTATTCAACAGTAGTGTATCTATTAGTGAAGCTGATTTTTTTCCAAATTTAATCTTCTATTACTTCCTTTCTTGTCTCTCTTTCAGTCCCATAAGGTTTTCCCTGACCTGTAAGTACTTAGCCTTGAGAACAGAAAAGTGGTACATACAAGGTGTTCCACAGTTTGTATTTATCGAATAATACACGACACCAGGTACTTTGCATTAATCTTTATCTGTTCAGAGTTAAAAAATCTTTCTTACTGAACGTATTTTGCTGAAACATAAAGCATTTTGATTATATTTAATAAACATAATTTCAGGGGTATCTAGGATATTTTAATACAATATGATTACAACTTTATAACTTAAAGAAGAGTAAGCTCATGCCTTACTCTGTTAAAATTACTGTCCTTACCTGGTATGGCAGATCTTAATAGTTTAAAATCCAATTTGATTTAGTAGCAACAATCATTGCAGAGAATGTTGGGAGCAATAGAGAGAATATCTGTCTGTGAAATGTCTCCAACATTTTTTATTCACAATTCATTTGTACAGTTGTAGTATGCATTCTGTTACCTTGTCTTCGTTAAGTGTAAGCTTGTCTCTCGTCTTAGTAACATAATTCTCAATATGGGTCAGACAAACTCTTGTTTCAAGGGGTTTCCAGGAAAAACAAGTATTAGGAGAAAAACAGGCTTCAGATTGCTAGCTGTATAAAATTTATGTATACTTGGGAAAGATATATGTAAATCTTTTCAAGCTCCTCTGATTTTTTAATAGTAACAAGAATATAAAAATCTCGATTGTGCAATATGTGTTGTTTAATCATATATCAAGATAATAATATCTTGGTACACTCCCATCTTCCATCTTGAAATAAGTGTGCTTTTCCATGTAAAATCAGAAGTCAATTAACTTTCTCAGTCTCTGTCAAAATCAATTTTAAGCATCTCAATGAAAAGGAATGTCAGACCCAAACATCGGTGTGTTGGCAGACTGACAGGATAGGAGGTGTGCAAGTGGGTCTCTTAGACCTTTTGTCTCCAGTTATGTAGGCCAGATGAGGAAGCTTCTGCATTCCTTGGTCAGACTCCTTAAGACACAGGGAGTCATTTTTATTTAAAATTGTTTTATAAATTAAGGTCAGTTTCAGACTAGTCATACTCCCCCCAGTCTCCTCTCTCCATATGACTGTATGGAAACTGCCCCATAGTATCATATTTTGCTGAGAATGTTTCTCGTTTTCAACCTGCTTGTAACTGTAATTCGTTCATGTGCTTTCATTTTTGACCTAACCTTGCCTTGAGCTTGTACAATATTTCTTATGACCTGGTGTTTGCCTTCCAGTGTCTTCATAGTGACTACATTTTAATCTTAATTTCTCAGATTATAGCTGTAAAAATCTTCCAATATCCTCTTAAAAGCTCTCCAGCTCTTGATCACTTTAGTAGCCCTGCTCTGCATTTGCTTCAGGTTGAATTACTCTTATTTGAACACAGGTAATCAGATTTGTATGCAGGCCTCTAGATAAGGTCTTAGCAGATTCTTGTACTTATCTTTCTGTTTGATAAGTACCTTGTTTAACACACAGAGATATTGTCATTTTTACCTTCATATCCTATGGGCTTTCAAGCACAGGATGGATTTGATTTTTATGAGTTGAGTGTAAGTCTTTTGTCTAATGGGATTATCAAAAGCTGTCTGGTTAAAAAACGTATTTGCTTGGTTTTATTTGTTATCATACATGAGGTGGTGAGCTAGAGGTTGTCTTCTGATTACATTTTTTATGTTGACAGTTTGGAAGTAACGCTGTGGAAGGATAGTTGAGAAAACAGGAGTTCCTTCATTGCCAAAAGGTCATCATGATCTTTCTCAGAATGAGAAGGGCAGATATTGCACACTCTTGTGATGTTCGTACTGACAAAATGGAAGAGAGGCCATAGAACACACTGACTGTTTTAGAGGAGGTGGAAAAGCATGATTGTGATATTTTTAAGAGTATGACTAATGACTTTTGATCTCAGTAGCTAGCAAAGTTTCCATTTATAAATTTTGCACAGACACAAATGCTTTTTATAGCCTCGGCCTGGACGGTCATGGTCCGCCTGTTCTTTTCCTGTTTCAAGAAGAGAGAACTAAAATCTAGAAATATTGCTCACAGATCTCAGCTCATCTAGGAAAGTGTATAGTACATCTGAGGCAAAATAAGTACGAGGAAATAGAAAGTTTTAGCTTTAACTTCAGATTGCCTTTGCACTTGAGAGTTTTCTGGCATTGTTTTTACAATATTGACTTTTATGGTGTTATAACCAATGGCAAGACATTTATTACATACTTTATAATAAAAGTAAACACACTAAAAATAAAATCCATCAATCTTTTGTTATTACCTGCACAAGAAAATTAAAATATCAATCTCAATGTGGAGTTTTAAAGTTGCTGCATACTCCCAAATGATTTTCATAGCTGCGCAATCCAATACAATTTTGCACATCCTTAGAGACAGACAGACACCGTTGGGTAAATGCTTGTAAAACAAGAAAGCTGTAGCTTTCAAAAGTGATATGATCCAAGTATTTTATCTGGAAATTATTGTAATGATTTATGAGTGCAAAATACAGAAACGAACACATAACAGGGAACAGATTTCCTCTTATCCTTGGATTCTATGAGAATACAGGTTTCTACTTGCTCAGCTAACAATAATAAACATAACAGCTTTATTTCTGTAAGCCAATAAGGCTGTGGGGTTTTGCTTGTTTGTTTGGGTTTTTAAAGAAAAAAATTGCAAGTAGGCCCAACAAAGACAGTCTGAACAAAAAAGTTGCCAGCAGATAAATAGTGGGCCATGTTTGATGCTTCACTATGTATGTTTCTGTGCCCATGTAGCTTCTTGAATGCTGCATTTGGTGCAGCATTGAAGTGTAAATATGGCTTAATTATCGGGGGTTCCACGAACTTGCACTTTGTATGTTTTGGTTTCTGTGAGTGAACTCTTCCTTCCCCTGGACTAAACCAAATGAAATCCATTAATTTTTGATCAAATAATTTTTAAGAACGATGTAAATATCAGATGTTAGATAACCTGCAGACTAAAGCTTTCAAGGTTAGTTGTATGTCTGTGTGTATATGCACATCTGCCAATGGCAAAAAGTTTGATACTACCCTTCCAGTAGTAGATTGTGATCATGATTTTTTGTAATTCTGCAGTTGGGAAAAATTTCCTCATTTTGTTTTGGGGGGAATAAAGGTAAAAATTCTATGCATATTTATCATCCTCCCTGCCCCCCCTGTAGATTAATAGTCAGCTTAAATCAGTGTCTTGTGTGCCCTGGTGAGACCCCACCTGGAGTGCTGCGTCCAGCTCTGGAGCCCTCATCATAAGAAAGACACAGATCTGTTGGAGCGGGTCCAGAGGAGGGTCACAAAAATGATCAGGGGGATGGAACACCTCTCCTCTGAAGAAAGGCTGAGAGAGTTGGGGTTGTTCAGCCTAGAGAAGAGAAGGCTTCGGGGAGACCTTCTTGCAGCCTATCAGTACTTAAAGGGGGCTTATAAAAAAGACGGCGGCAAACTTTTGAGCAGGGCCTGTTGCGACAGGACAAGGGGGAATGGCTTTAAACTAAAGGGAGGTAGATTGAGACTAGATATAAAGAAGACATTTTTTACGCTGAGGGTGGTGAAGCACTGGCACAGGTTGCCCAGAGAGGTGATGGATGCCCCATCCCTGGAAACATTCAAGGTCAGGTTGGAGGGGGCTCTGAGCAACCTGATCTAGTTGAAGACGTCCCTGCCCATGGCAGGGGGGATGGACTAGATGACCTTTAAAGGTCCCTTCCAACCCAAACTGTTGTATGATTCTATGATTCTATGATTTGTATTTTGATATAGCAGCTGCTGGAAAAGATTTTGGAGAAATCCTGGGATCTTTTACTAAGAAAAAACCTAAAACTGTAGGCATTCAAACTGAAGATTTCCTGTTTTGATATAATGTGCATATGTGTATATGTACATATATGTATACAATAAAATAAATAGACTAAAAATTGAATATTCACAGAATCCTTTATTAAATATCATAGCAAAATTATTACATAGAGTAAAAATTAATTTAGTGATAGTACCAATGGAGAGTAATTGTTGAGTTACACTTCCTGTGGGAGGCATTTCTTTTAACTATTATTTTTCTTATTATGTGGTTTCACCTTATATTTATTATACAGGGGGGTTCATAAATATCAGAACTTAAACATAAAATTATTTTATTTTTATTATTTCTATAGAACCCAGGGCCCTAGCTGTGGACCAATACTCTGTATTACATTAGGTATTACCATTTTGTCTGTGCTTGCATAATCTTTCTTCCAGAAGCATGTAATCAAAGTCAAGAGTAAACTTGAAGCTCAGGATCATAAAAATTAGGAAAAATGTTATAATCAGATTAACTAGCACTAGCTGCTAGTGGTTCTAAAGAGGCTTGCTTGTCGGCAAACTTCTTGAAGATGGAAACATAGACTGATTTAAATTGGGAAGGGTCTCTGGTCTTTGTTTGGTTAACACCTACTCACCCCCACCAAAGAAGGGCCAAGTTAGATGAGGTTGCATAGGGCCTTGTCCTGTCACAGTTTGGATATTTCCAAGGACAGATTTCACAGCCTCTCTGGGCAACTTACTTCAATCCTTCTCTGCTCTCAAGTTGGAAAAAGCCCCAAACATTCTAAGTTCTAAATGTAATTTCCTTTGTTGCAACTTCCATCCATTGTGTCCCATCTTGACATTGTGAGCTTTTGAGAAGTCTTCTCTACATTGTCCCATTAGGTATATGGAGACAGGATTAAGATTCCCCCTTTCCAAAGCAGTCTTTTCTCCAGGCTGAACAAGCCCAGCTCCCACAGCCTCTCATCACAGGACGAGTGCCCCAGACCCTGACCATTGTGGTGGCCCTCCACTGAACTTGATCTGGTATGTTAATGTCCTCCTTGTACTGGAAAGCCCCAGACGGGACACAGTACTCCAGCCATGGACTCACAAGCGCAATACAGAGGGGAAGAATAATTTCCCTTGGTCTGCTGGCTACTCTTTTATTCTACAGCTTGGGGTGCAGTTGTGTGTCTTTGCTGCCAGAGCACATTGCTGCCAGGTCCCTTTCTGCCAAACTACTTCCCAGCCAGCTGGTGCCACACTGTACAGTTGCATGGTGTTACGCTGTCCTGGGGGCAAAACTTTGCATTTGCCTTTGTTGAATTTCACGATATTTGTGTCATGATGTTTCAAAGGGATCTTGACAGCCTAGAGACTAGCAGTCCTGCCCTTCAATGTATGGACTACTTACCAGTTTAGTGTCATCCTGAACCCGAGGAGGGTTCATTCCATCTCTCATTGCAATAAAAGGTATTAAAGAATATCAGCTCCATTATGAACCCTTGAGGAATCAACTAGCAACCAACTGCCCGTTGAGCTCTTTACTGGTGGTCAGTCACAACACTCTGAACCTTGCAGTCCAGCTGATTTTCCCCCTACCTTACGGTCCAGTTATCCATTTCTTGATCCACTGGATCTGTTACAAGGCTACTATGAAGAACCTTTGCAAAGGCTTTGCTGAAGTCATGGTAAACAACATCCACTGCTCTCCTCTAGTCCTCTAAGCCAGTCATCTCTTCACATAAGGCAATCAGATTGGCCAGGCATGATTCACCCTTAGTGACTCCATGTTGGCTCTTCCAGCCTACTGCTGAAATGGAAGTTAAAATCTGGAAAAGATACTCAGTTTGCTGGAGGCCCGTCACTGTTGAAGTACCAAAGGGGTTGTTACTGGGCCCAGTACTGTTTAAAGTCTTCATCAATGACCTAGACAACAGAATGGACGTTCAGCAAGTTTCCAGGTGATACAAAACTTGGGGGAATGGCTGATATACCAGACAGTTGGGCTGCCATTCAAAGCGATCTTGACAGGATGGAGAAATAAGCAAACAGAAATCTCATAGAGCTCAATGAAGAGAAATCCATGTCTTGCACCTGGGAATGAATAACCCCAGGCATCAGTAACGGATGGGGGCTGATCAACTAGAAGGCAGTTCTGCAGAGAAGAACCTAGGGACAACTTGTTGACCACGGGTCAGCAATATGCCCTTGTGGCAAAGAAGACCAACAGCCTTCTGAGTTGCATTATGCAGAGTGGTGCCAGCAGGTTGAGGGAGATGATTGTTCACTTCTGCTCAGCACTGGTGAGACCACACCTGGAGTGGTGTGTCCAGTTCTGGGCTGCCCAGTACAAGAGAGACACATGGACATAGTGAAGCGAGTGCAGCAAAGGGCCACAAATTTGGTTAAGGTCTTGGCACATCTGACCTGAGGAGAGACAGAGATCTGGGATTATTCAGCCTGGAGAAGAGAAGGCTCAGGGGAATCTTACTGAGGTGTGTAAAGTCCCTTCTGGGAATGGGTGAAGATGATGCAGTCAGACTCTTTCCAGTGGTGACCACTGGCAGGACAAGAGGCAATGGACACAAAGTGAAATACAGAAAATTCCATTTAAACATAAGAAAAAGATTTTTACAATTATTTAAAAAAAATATTTATTAATTTTTTCTGTGAGGTTGATCAAATACTGCAAAAGTCTGCCCAGAGAGCCTGTGGAGTCTCCATCTTTGGAGATACTCAAAACTGAGAGAGACATGGTCTGGGCAACCTGCTCTAACTTCTTTGTCTCTTTGGCTTTCCAAAAAGTGTCATATGCGTGAAAGCAAATTGGTAGGCCATGTTGGTTTTGAGAATAAAGAAGAATTTTGCAAAGGGTAGGACTGTGCAGTTTCTGTCATGGTACTGCCCTCTAACAAATGACCTACATGCATCTACAGTGTTCCATACTAATGTGGAAATCAGCGCTGGTAGATCAATTAAAACTATTCATTGTACATAGCTCCTGGAACTAGAAAGGACAAAGTTGTTTAATAAATTGACAGTGAAATATTACATGCTTTTCAATTGATTCAATATTTGGAATTATTTAAAAAAAGTAAGGTCAAAATGTACTATAATGGAGTTTAATGTAAGACATTAGAAACTTCAAAAAAATCAAATATATTGATTTTGTAGTCTTTTTCTAGGTAGAAATGGCAAGTACAGTTCTACAGAATTCTTTAGAATTAGTTTTTCATAGCAAATTTCATTACTTACACCTTAGAAAAAAGCATTATATTATTTCCAGAACGGATTTATTAAAGAAAATACTTTTACATGTATATACATATAAGTATCTTTCTAAGTCCATCTTTTGTTCAGTACAGCACTTTTAGTTTGGTAGATTGAAAGGCTATTATTTTTTTTTCCCCTGAGTTCCTTTTTGAATGAAGCTGCTTTTCTGAGTTGGAGCAGAGATTTTAGTTTCAGTGCCATTCTCGCAAGAAAATCTAACATTTTTTCTTCTCTTATTTGTTAGCATATTTTGTTCTGTTTTCATAATGAGTACAGTTATTACCTTCTCAGAAATTATTTTCTTCTTCTGTAACTCTGGAAATACAGTTGTATGTATATCTTCTATTTATGCATGAAACTGCAAAGTACAACACTTACTGTAGCCATGTGGACAGGGTATCATGGGCTGAGCATCACACCTATTAAACATCTTGACATATGCTCTGAAATTTTCTGCAACCCTGAGTTTCTTCACAGAGTTTCTGAAATTCCTCCCAGTGTTGTAATTCCAAAGCTGTCAACCACGTCAAGGCACCCTCTGACTTCCTCTTAACTTATGCTTTTCCCTTTGTGTGTGGTTTTGCCAGTGGCCACCAATATAAGAAAGTAATGTTAGGAAACACATAAGGGACTGTAATAGAGGGACTATGGAACAGCAAAAAGTAGGGAAGTTTGCATTTGGCTGAACTTAGGTGCAGCCCGGAAAACTTTGCCAGTAGTTTCAGGAAGAACAGGAAAAAGAACAAATGACATATATCCTTGTAAAGTCTTGTAAAGCTATCAAAATAAGTGAAGGAAAAACATGCACCTTGCTCCTTCCTTTCCTCTTTCCCCTTCCTATTTTTCTTAATTTGAATTAAGCTGCTTTTTGAATTGTTGCTGTCAAGTTCTGACTACCATGTGTGTCACTGGCCTATAAAAGCTGAGCAACTGATTCACAGAAAGGTGAAACTGTTATCTTTAACCGACATAAGCAGTGTGAGCTTTTTGCTATTAAGGCCTCTAGGCGATCTTTGCAATCTAGTTTATGATCATGACATCTGAAGGGGAAAAAAAAAAATCCATTATGTTCTCCTGAAATCATTGTCACTTTGAGCCTCCGAATAGTACTTTCAGCAAGGGTTGGGAAGGTAATTTTCATAGTTTTAGAACTGATTTCAAATCTAGATGCCTTATTCATGTAAAAATTAATAGGAGTTGGGCTGCCAGAGACCTCAAAACCTTCAGAATTTGTTAGAAAGTATCTTTTTTTTTAACTTAACCTTTTAAACCACAGTACAAAAAAATTCTTACCAAAACAGGACATTACACTGCCAGTAGTTGTCATGATGTCACGATGGGTTTGAAATAAACATGGGAAAAATGTATAGGCATTGCTTATTGCATATTTAAAGACTCTAGTATTCTAATGTGATGGCCATAGTAAGAAAACTCAGGTGGAATAAAACAGTAATTAAAAAGTTTATTCAGTTCAATGACAACTACCATTTATATTTTGTTTTTTCATTATCAAACACTGCTGTCTAATTTTAGGTGATTTCTCTGTTACGATAAATCAGGAAGGGGTAGATGATGAAATCTAATATATCCAACAAAATGAAGGGAACTCTCCATAAGTGAAAGCAAAGGATTACTATGTTTAAGGTGCTGTGAATATGCTTTCAAGTGGCCTGTGTTGCAAATAAATATGCAGTTTAGCTTCAGAAAGAGTATTGAAAAGGCTGTGTAAATAAATAATCTGATGCAGACCATCTGAGAATGAGTAATTTGTTAAATATGAGTTTATTTAACAACCTTTAATTGATTATTCATGTATTGTCAAAAATGGTGCCATTTATCTACCACGTTTTACAGTCCTGCTGTGCGTTTTGCCACTGTCTGATATTGAATATTAGTGTTATGTTTTAGCATATAGATTATGATGTTTTGAATACTTTTCTAAAAAAAATAAATATGTAACAGGTGCATAGTTAGTTTAAATAGTGAATTAAAACATTTGACATGTTATCTAATTAATAATTTGCATTATGGATTTTGATCATGTGCATTTGTCAAACAGTTCTACTGTCTAGGAAGATACAGGTAATGTATGAGGAAGGCCTATCTTTTAGCTTTAATTTAATGAATAAATTTTACTGCACAGTGCTCCAGATTTATCTGTACTAGGAAGTGAAGTCCACACAGGTTCTTATGTCTGTCATAATGGTGAAGATAGACTCCTGAGGAGGAAATCTTAGGAGATGGATCTGCTTGGCTATCCCATTGTACATATTTTTGCTTTTAAAATGCTAAGACTAAACAGATTCCTTTCCAAACACTGTAATTTTTTTTTTTCCCCCCAAACGTGGGAAGGACTTGAGCGAAGAAAAATGAGATAAAGCATGCTATCTGATAACATTTTAATGTTAGGTCCATATAAAAAATCCATTACCTTCAGTGCTTCTGTGTAGTATAGTTTATAATTGTTCTCAATACACAGTGAACATCGAATTATTTCATGAATCAAGCATCTTGATAGTGAAAGATGCTGTGACACTGGTGATTCTACAAGCTTCCTCCAGGAATTGACTGCAGATTCTCAATCCAATTGGGAGTAGACCTCAGTAACACTACAGAAAAATATGGGTCTTTTACTGAAAAATTGGCAATGAAGTTAAAGCTTGATGGACATATATAACCTTTGCATACGATAGCTTGGGTCAGCTAGAACTCTCATAATCCAAAGATTAAACTATTTTGGTTACTGTTAGGAACCTTCAAAGGATAATTCATCTTAGGTCCAGACTAGAAGCAGTAAAGTCTGTGCAGATGAAATTGTGCGGCTACCTCAATATACTTCAATCAAAGTTTTGGAAAAGCACATAAATAATGTAGTTGAATGCTTGATCTTGAGAAGTGGTGAAATCCTGTGAGCTATTACATGTATTATTGAACGTGGCTGTCATTCTCAGATTACTCATCTTTTACTGGGTTTTAGGAGGTTGTGGTAAAATGCATGCCAGTTTCAGGATGCCAAGTCCAATTTTTTCTGGGGTTCTTGACAGATGTAGTGGTAAGAAGAGGCAAAAACCCACCATATTGTAGGAGACCTTCTTTACACAGATAGAAGACTGATTTGCTGCAATACAATTTCAACAGTTAGCCAGTGCCAGTTGTCATGTATATGGCAGACATAGATTTGCTGTGATGTGTTTTCCTTTGGAATGCAGTTTATCAGAAATCATCGTATCTTTGAATAATGCAATTTTTTTCCAGATAGCACACCAACTCATAAAAATAAATGCTGAGTTTTGGACTGTATAAATATCACTGCATACACCAGATCTTATGATAAAACTACTTCATATTAGTGTTTTGTAAAAACGTTTTGGTTTGAAAATAACAGAAAGAGAAAGTCTTGTTTCAAATGCAGGTATTCTCCTGTGTCAAAGCATGTAACAAATTTTTATTTCTTTGACCTGTCTTGCAAATTTACCTGTATTAACCTACAATGACTAAAGCAGCAAAAAGGGGAAAATTTGCCAAGAGAGAGGTAACATTTTTAATAGTGCTATAAAACATATAATAGCATATAACAATATATGCTGTAGCATATAATGGATCATTGTTGCCAACTTTTTGGAATGTAACTTAGTATCTTTATTTTATTCCAATTATTCTGATCTCTTAAAATCACTTTATTTTATATGCATTCATTCTCATATATGTGAATCAAATACTGACTCTCTTTCCAATGTGCATGAGCACATCCAAATAAATATCCTATTCTCTTAAGGCTGCTGAAACAGCACAAAAGTTTGCTTCTAGCTTTGTTAGCTACTCATTCAGCAACCTTAAGTAGTTCCTGTAATGCACAGAAATCTTAGATCTCTGATCTGCAACACTGGTAGCACATTCATCTAACTCATCATTCATTAGAGTGTTATGTGGCTTTTGTTACCTTGTTAATATTTATAGAAGATTTTGGGATTTTTCTCATAAAAGGGTGTTGTGGGTGAAAGTGTTCTCTCTTTTAATTTTTTTAGCTTTACGGTTTTTGGCCTTTTCAAAATTTTCCTATATAATTTGGGTTGTAACTTAAGTGTAATTATGATCATTTAAATGCCAGTGTGACTAACTGTTTGAGTAATGAATTAAGGGTATACATTCAATAATTTAATTTACATGGTATAATGGGGCTTAATTAGCATTGATATATTGATATAATGCTTTACAACACTCTGAGGATGTGCATGTATTGAGCAATTAATCCTCTCAACGTGCAGGTTAGTGAGGTTAGTATGGTTTTGTTTATTCTGCAGACAGGTAGAGTAAGGAAAGAGAGAAGTATGGGGTGAAAGAATTTGTCCGTGAAACATGTGGTTTCTGAAATGATACCTGAATTACAAGTGAGCTTTTGAGACCACCAGTTCTTTGACGAACACATTTACATTTTGTGCTCTGTTCATGACATGTTTCAGCTTTCTGCACTTATTTGTTCTGCTCTAAAGGAAATTAAACAATTTTAATTTGTACTACTTCAATGAAAGGAATAGCATGCCAATAATAACTTTCAAATGAGATTGAGAACAAAAACAGTTCCATTTTCCTCCTCCCCAATACACACTTTTGCTTTTCCTAGGCGGAGGAGTATCATCTTTAAACTGATAACTAGTTAAGACAATTTGTACCAAATTACTAATGTTTACAAATGGTAGTAAGCTTCTGCAGTAAAAAAGAAAATAAGTATGTGCATTCATATCAGCCCAATGTCACTGCTTAGTCATTGTTTCCTTCATACTTTCTGTTTCTATTAACAAAGATTGACTTAATTTATTTTCTAGAAACTGGAGTAATTTGAAAATAAGCAGAAAATCAAACTTTAAAAATATAATTTAGACTTTAATTTACTGTCAGAGAACAGTTAATTATTGGATTATTTTAAATTGCTATTCTATCAACTAAAATGAAAACTGTACATAAAGTTCGTTCTACTGCCTGGATCCATAATGATATTGTATTAATATTTTTGCAATATTTACAAAAAGGAATTAAATAAAAACTTCTTTTACTTCATTCAGAGTTTTGGGAGAAACAACAAGATTTATAGGATTTTTTTTTTAAAATAGTTCTGTAAAGAACTTCACTGAAGGACTGTTAAACTAAGAACTGAGTTTGAAATTAGCTTTGAAAGTGATGATGTCTGTTATAAATGGAAATGTTTTGTGAAAGTACATTCCTTAGCCTAATTTTGCCTTATTTGTGTAAGGAATACTGTTTTTAAAATAATAATAAAAGCAATTATTTAATTACAATTGTTTGACAAGTATTTATTACTTCGTTCTGCAGATTTTAACTGTAACATTTTTCCTTCTTTCTTTTGACAGTATTACCTAGTCATACTTGTGGCAATCCAGGAGAAATACCTAAAGGAGTACTTCATGGAACAAGATTCAACATTGGAGATAAAATCCGATATAGCTGTATCTCTGGTTACATCCTAGAAGGCCATGCCATGTTGACATGTATTGTGAGTCCTGGAAATGGTGCATCATGGGATTTTCCAGTTCCTTTTTGCAGAGGTAAAAATAAAGACATGAAATATCTTTAAAATATTAAGACAATAATAAAACAGCAGAGTAAATAAATTTATTTTGAAGTTTTTTTTTTTTACTTTCTAAATGTAAATATACTAATGTACTGTCTAAAAATCTACACAATTTAAAACCGTCATCACAATTCAGAAGCAATGACTCTCCAGAGTTTACATTCAGAGGTAGCTGTTATCTACTGATGTTTTTTCCTTTTCATTTACATGGGGGATAGCTATTGATGGCAGGACCTAGCAAATGCTTTTGCAAGTTTCTGCATTTGGAAACTTTCCGTCAGGAAGGAGAAGCTTGAAATCTTCAACCATATAATCTCTGAAGGGCACTTCTGGTGGTCCAATCCCTTTGAGTCCAACTCCTGCTCGAAGTATGGATAACTTCAAAGTTAGGTCAGGCTGCTCAGGGCTTTGCCCAGTTGAAATTTTAGTATCTTCATGGATGAAGATTCTAAAGCTTCTCTGGAAACCTGTTGTAGTGCCTAGCTGCCCTCATTCTCATGTCCAATTTGAATTATCTTTTTAAAGATTATGTCCATTTTCTCTTCTCTTGTGGACCTATGAAAAGATTCTGCCTCCATCTTTCCTAAACTAAGCAGTGCAGTTAGATTTTCTCATAGCCTCCTCTTGTCCAGGCTGAAAAATCCATTTCCCTCATTCTCTAGTCTCATACATCATGTTCTTCAGCATCTTAACCATTTTAGTGGCCCTTCTATGGACTTGTTCTAGTCTGTCAATGTCAGTGTCTCTTTTGTACTGGGGGACCCTAGGGTGGACACAGCATTCCAGATGGAGCCACCTGAGTGTCAAGTAGATGAACTCTCTTTAACTCTCTTTCTTTAGCTGCTAGCTATGTTCTTGTTCGTGCAGCCCAATATGAGGTAAGCCTTCAATGCTGCAAAAGTGCATCACTGACTCAGCTTGTGTTTCACCAGGACCTCATGTCATTTTGTCACAGCTGCCACCTAGCAAATATTTTTTTCATGGGATGATCCTGCTCCAGGTATAGGAATTTGCATTTCTGTTTTGGAATTTAATGAGATTCCTGACATTCTTCCAGCTTGTCAAAGCCTGTCTGAATAGCAGTCCTGCCCTTCAGGGTGCCATCTACAAACCTTGTCAGGGTGCATTCAATCCCATACTACAGACTCATGGTGAAGATAATATATAAATTCAGCCCCAGTTTGAATCCCTGGGGAATGCTGCAAGTAACTGACCACTAGCTTGACTTTAAACAATTGGCCTCTGCTGTCTGAGCCTGATGGTCCAGACAATTTTTCACTCACATAATAGTCCACCCATCCAGTCCATATGCCCTCAATTTGACTACAAGGATATAGTGGGGAAATGTGTTGTGAAAACTTTGTTAATGTCAAGCTAAATCCTTTCATCCAAGAAAGCAGTCAGGTAGCCAAGGATGATATGCATTGGCAAAAGCTGGCTGTTCCTGTTCACCTTTTTGTCCTTTGTGTGCTTGGGAATGTTTTTCATAAACACTTTCACCATAATTTTCTGGAGGTCTGAGGTGAACTTGACAGATATACAGTTGCTAGGATCCTTGCTTTTTTTGAAAATGAGAAATGAAAAATTATCTTTTTTCCGGTCATTGGGAATCACCTTTGTCACAACCTTTCAAAGACGATACAGAGCAGCCTCACACTGTGGCACACAAAGAACCCTTAGGTGCACACTGTTAAGTACCATGAACTTGCACATATCCTGTTTACTTCTATAGTTCCTTGTATTGTTTCTCCTGTGCTGTGACTACTACTTTTCTTCCCAAAGCTTCTCCATTTTATTGAGAATTGGGAGGCCTGAGGGCAGCTTTTGGTAATGAAGAGATAAGCAAAGGGGACACAGAGTGCCTCAGCCTTTTCTGTGTCTTCATCACAAGGTCACTTACCCCACTGAGCAGCAGGCCACCATGTCCTTCATTTTCCTTTTGTTGTTGATATACCTATGGAATCTTTTCTAGAATGACTGCTTTTCACATTCCTCACCAGTTTCATTCCATCTCAGCTTTGTCCTTCCTCCTTCTGTCCATGCATTCCTGAGCAACACTTCTATATTCCTTTCAAGTAGCTTGTCCCTGCTTTCACATTTTGTACACTGGTGGGTTTTTTTTTTTTGCATTTCAGTTAAAACACCTCAGTCAGGAATTTCCTGTTCAGCCCCAGCAGCCTCCTGCTATGTCTACCCATTTATGTACATAAATAGATGCATCATTCTTGGGCTTTGAGGAAGCTGCCCTTGAAGTCAAACAAGCTCTCCTGGGCCCCTTAGCCCTTTAAGGCATAAGCCCATGAAAGCCTGTTTACCACTTCACAAATAAATTCAAATCTGCTCTGCTGAAGTCCAAGGAGTTTATTCTACTACTTGCCTTCCTCACTTCCCTCAGGATCTTCAGCTCATGGTTATTTTAACCACAGCTCCTGTTGAATATCACTTATTTGAATGGTTCTTTGTTCCTACATCTAGTTGGCCTGTCCAGTGCCTGCATTAAAAAAATTCTTCCCAGTGAACTCAGAAATCTAGTGGATTGTTTGCCCTCTGCTATGCTACCACCACACAGATGTTGGGATGATTAAAGTCTCACATGAGAACCAGAGCCTGTGGTTGGGAAAATTTTGTTGTTTAAAGGTTTTGACCACTTCTTGATCAGGTGGTTTGTAGCAGATGTTCACCATAATGACCTCCCTCTTGGCTTCTCCTTCTCATTCTAGCCTGCAGGAGCTCAACAAGCTTGTTGCCTGTTGTGCAGCAGAGCTCTGTTCATTCAAGACCCTCCTTTGTGTAGGGTGCAGCCTCTCCTTTTCTTCGTGCTTTTCCTAAGAGCCTGTGTCTATCCATTGCAGCCCTCCAGTCAGGTGAGCTGTCCCACTAAGTCTTTGTAATCTCGATGACACCACAGTTCTGTGATTGTACATGCACTTCCAGTTTGTCCAGTTTGCTTCCCATGCAGTACATTTTTGTGCACAGGCACTTCAATTGGGCTTCCAGTCATGTTGCTTTCTGAAGGGGAGGGAGAGAACATTGCCCTGTCCCATGTGTTCTTCCCTGGGCCTGTTCTCCCACTTACCTGTAGGTTTTGGCCTGCATCCCTGACAAACTTAGTTTAGAGCTCTCCCCACTAGGTCAGCGAACCTGTTGCCCCGTTCAGCCAGGCAGATCCCATGTCTCCCCTGCTGCCCTGGTTCCTTGAAGAGGATCCTGCCGTCAAAGAAGTCAAAGCCCTGTTGCCTAGCACCAGCTGCTTAGTCAAGTGTTGTTCTGCAGGAATCTGATGCTCCTGCCTGAGCTTTTCTCCTTACATTAAGGAGAACCCTTCTGGTCTCCTGTGCTTTTCACCCTAATCCCAAGCCCTGTGGACACCCTTTACTGCTCAAATTTTCCTTTGGCAGTATTACTGGTACCCATATGGATGAGCAACAAAGGGTAGTTATTTTCTTCTGTAATAACTTGTAAAGGTTTCTTGTGACTCAAGGGTTTTATAATGTAATTCCTTACAGCAAAGAAATATTTTATAAATTTCTGTGCTCCAAAGTAAATACAAGAATCATAGAATCACAGAATGGTTTGGGTTGGAAGGGACCTTTAAAGGTCATCTAGTTCCAACCCCCCTGCCTTGGGCAGAGACACCTTCCACTAGACCACAACTTCTCTGGGCAACCTCTTTCCAGTGCCTCACCACCCTTCACTATGATAGTGAAGAATTTCTTCCTTATATCTAGTCTAAATCTACCCTCTCTCAGTTTAAAGCCATTACCCCTTGTCCTGTCCTAAAGCCATTACATGCCCTTGTAAAAAGTCCCTCTCCAGTTTTCTATTAGGCCCACTTCAGGTACTGGAAGGCTGCTATAAGGTCTCCCCGGAGCCTTCTCTTCTCCAGGCTGAACAACCCCAACTCTCTGAGCCTGTCCTCATAGGAGAGGTGTTCCATCCCCCTGATCATCTTTGTGGCCCTCCTCTGGACTCGCTCCAACATGTCCATGTCCTTCTTATGTTGGGGGCCCCAGAGCTGAACGCAGTACAGCTCTGAGTTAATAATTAAAAAAACAACAGAGATTTGGGTCATGTCTGTTGTTTGTATCTGATTTCAATCAGTATGCAATGAAGATTTCTTTTACCAGTGCTTTGAAAACAGGAAGAAAGCAAAAATTTTCTAACCTTTCAGTTGTCTGATCTTAGATGGGTTTTTTTGTCTTTCTAATAAGAGGTAGTAAACAGTTTCCAGAAAAATATGCATGTCATAAGTTAATGGTGTTGTCAGTGTCTACTAAATATTTGTTCCAGTTCTGCAGATACTGCCTGTTTTGGTGGTGTTCGCTGCATATAAATATCTCTAACAGGACTGAAATTTTGTTCATAATTTGTAACTCTGTGAATTTAACCTATTAATAAAAATGCAAGCAGGGTCCTAAACCCCATGTAGAATTTACATGAAATCCAAAGTTTTCTGTGTATCTTCTGTCAAGAAATGAGAACCATAACAGAAAAAGTTATTTCACAGTTAATGATTTATGTGAGCTGAGCCATTGCCTTAGTGGACTTTTAGAGTTCATGTGGAATGTGGATTTCATGAGGGAGTTTAGACATTCCTTATTTTACTTCATTTTATCAGTCTGGAACATATGCCATAAGGTAGCCCTTTCCATTCACTATGTCTTCAAGCAAGTAATGTTCCCCTATTGTTTCTCTAAGAAACTTGGTCTTTTCCGTGAAAGCACCTTTTGTTACAGTTTTGTTTCCAGATGGTATTCTTCTTTCTTGCCATTGTAAACTAATTTCATGGCATCCATGCAAGATAATATAGCGAGTTAAATAAAGCTGCGTGGTTTATATGCTAAAAAATCATAACCACCTTGTTCTCTGTGGTATGTTTCCCTAGCTTTGCTGATGCTGGCAAATTACTATTTTCTGCAATTTCGTTGCTTAATATTTTGTTGCTTAATATTTTCAGAAACATTAAGAAGCTGGTGTCCAGTAATTTATACATTGTCTAATTGTACAAATGCTGTTTCTGCTAGAAAAATTCAGAGTGAATTACTAAGCTTCCAGGAGGATGTAGACAGCATTGACTCTTATCTGCCATTTTGTTTCTCTGGCTGCTACTCAGTTTCAGAAGTTGTCTCTTTAAAGTATAACCATGTGGAGGGTGGTGGAGCTGAACTGTACCGCAGATTCATTGATAGCTTAGAACGAACTCTGAACAGAAATCAAAGGTGCAGTCAATGGAATTTTTAGAAAGTTTAGTTAATTTGACTGTCAAGACATTTGCTTTATCTTTTTTTTTCCTGTTTTCTTTCAATAAATTATGATTTTTTTGTGTGTGTGAAAATATGGCAACTTTCAAACTGAAAAAGATAGAAAACAGTCCCCCCTAAATAGAAAACAGACCCCAAAGAAGGGGTCAAAGGCAAATTCTGAAAAGATGAAGTAATTATTAAAACTTAGTCCTGTTTTTCCATATGGTAAGAGTAACCATGGACTTTTCTGCTATTAGAAGATAACCAAGAAGTTCACCATGAGTTTCTGAAAAAAATTGTATAGGTGGCTTACAAAAATTGACAGGGAGAATCAATGGCACACCTAAATTCTGTTATTCTGCTTTTTGTCCTGAGAATTAAAAAGGTCTTTGTTGTCTCAATCTTGGCTACTATATAATAGTGTCACCCAAAACATTTGCCTTCTTTATCTTGAGGTTGAAATACTGTGCAGTACAAGTCTGAAACATTTTGAAAGTTAATTTCATTCCCTGCAGTAACTCCATTAATAGCTGATTTATGATATGTGACTACTTCTAAACGAACTTTGTATAATTAGGTTCTCAATTCTCAGTAATTTTGAGAATCCCTAGTTGATTATAGTTGCATGAGTCTAGATTTTTATGAAGCTAACATTAGGAATACAAATTGGATTAGTGATATTACAATGGTAAGCTTTTTCTCACAATAGCTGTGAGGGAAAGAACATGTAATATGTTACCATTAAAAAGACACCCAATTATTGGAGGGAAAATAAAGAATAAATAAAGAAGACAAACCAGTAAAAGAGATCATATGTCAGAAAGGTCCAAAAGGATCAAGTAATAAGCAATCAGGTTCCAGATTTAAGAAACATTATTGGAGAAATACTTTGGTGAAGAATATATAATCAAGAAGGTATTCTTAGAATAGATAAAGGGAGAAAGGAAGAAGAGTTTATGATTCAGCATAGAGTAAGATAAACTAAATACAGAGATTCAGAGCTGATATTTTTAAAACATCTAGCAAAGAGAAATTGGCATTTTTGGTGTTATCCATACTTTCTGAGGTAGCAAGTAATTCTCTGATGTAATTCCTTCTCAGTCTCTGAGGTTCAGACAAATATGATTTTATAAGTTGTAAGGAGAGAAAAGAGATGTCCTGATCCCATCATTTATCCATGTTTATATAAAAAAATAATAGAAAAAATAAAGGGAGAGAAAAAGAAAATTTCCCAACAATTCTGCTTATTGAGGTAGCATTACACGATAAAGTGAGAATATTTTCCCAAATCTAATTTTGAGGATGACATGGCAGATTCCTGCCTGACTAATTTTGTTCACTTTCAGAATAATCTGAATTGGTGCAGTGTTTACACTGAGATGAAATTTGAATGAAACTCATTGTGACTGGTCAAATAAGAAGTCAGAGAAGTGTTTCAGGAAAAGCAGATAGGATATACTGTATAATTTCTTAGTGCAGGACTGACTAGATCACACCCAACGGAGATACGGACACAGCTGCGAGTATTCTTTCTTATATATGTATGTGTGTGCATGTGTCTATAAGTGCATATATATTTACATATACATATATTTATGTTTATATATTCTTGCTCTAACATGTATCAGTACGTATGGAGGGACCCGATAAAAAAATGAAAAGATGCCAGGTCAAAGCTGGATCTGTGCAATAAGGCACTTGGAACACAGGAACACGAAGTGAAAAATGAGATGAACAGTACAATGAAAACTGTGAAGTTTTCAAACAGTGAAGGTACCCAGAATGATATAGTAAAGTCAAAGAATGAAAAAGAGGACTTCAGTCTGACCATTAGGAACATGAGAAAAGTTAACATCAGAGAAAGATACGATTTACTAAAAATGAAAAACAAACCTCAGGGGCAGTCATAAGAAGATGAAGGATTTCATAACTGCATGTAGACTTGTGGGAATAACTGGATTAACTTTCCTAATTGTTAAAAAAATATGTGAAATCTGCAACAGTCATTAATTTGCCCTCAAAGAATTCAGCCTTTTCTCTTTTTGCTTCAAAATTAGTGCTTTACTATTAATTTGTTGTAGACTGTTATTTTAAAGGATCATTATCAGTGTTAAAATAAAAATATATTCTCAAGTGAAAGTTAATCATATGACTGGAAAACAGCTTAGGATACTTAATTGAAAAAGAAGAGAGTCTTTACAAGATATCCAGAAGACTGACCTTTTATTTCTGTGGGAGAGAGTATAAGATTAGTCTGTTGATTAATTTTTGAACTTCTTCATCTAGCTATCCTCTCTTAAGACCAAGTTTTTGCATGAAAAAGGTGGCGGAGTTGGGGTTTTGATTTTAAGTTTGCTCAAGCACGTACTATCAGTTAATAATGGAACTTTTCTGTCAGGTTGGCAAATAGTTTGTCCATCACTATTTCTGTCTTATTCAAAATTTATAACTTTGTTGACTAATAGATCATATTTCCTCTCCAGAGTGGATGGAGGGGGAATAGGTCTTTGTAATATAACAAACTGATATGATACAATAAATAAGAATTGTAAAAGGCTTCTAAATTAAGCACAAAGAAAAAATGGAACGATCTCAAGCCCCAGGAAGTACAAGACTACCCCACTGAGTCCAGTATTGTCAGGGTCAATAACTACAGGACAACCCTACTGGCGTCTGCTTGTATTGAGCTCACTGAAACGTCAAACCTAAAATGTTCAAAGTAGTGCTACAGCTGCAATGGGTGCACACAGGTGCCTAAAGTTGCAACAATTTATGCATTTCTATTTTGTACATACTATTAACTTGAAGTGAGAAATCTGACTTTTTAATATATGTAAAATAGACACTATTTACCTAAACGACAATAATTTCTGAAATTTTAACAAAATAAATCCAATTCTACTTAGAGAGCAATCCAAGTAATTTTTAAGTGTCCTTTGAAAACCCTGGAGAGAGAAAGAAAATTCATCTTAGATGCAAGGCCTAATGAGTATTTAATTTATGTGAAGTTGATCAACAGCAAGAGAGAAATTGAGAAAGGGAGGCAAACTGATTAGAGCACTTATCTGGGATGCAGTACATCTGGATTCAAGTGATGATAGAAAAAAACCCTTCTGACAAGTTTCTGTTTTTCAAAACACAGAAAAGAAGCACAGGTGTTGGCTTTTACCTATTCAAACTAAAGTCTATAAAAAACTAAAATATTAAAGAAGATTAGCAAGTAGAGGTGAATATTTTGATGGCCAAAGAGCTGGCTGCCAATTGGAACTAGATTAGATCAATGAGTTGTCTGATGATTGTGTAATGCTACACCATTGTAACACTTAGCGATGTTTTTGGTCTTTATGAATCTGGCAGTTTAGCAGCTTGACAGTTGACACTGACATACTAAAATTTATTTTTAAACTTGGCATTGATATACTATGGCTTGTTTTTAGGTTTTTATCAGTAAGACATTTTAAAATGGTAATTTTAAAGCCTTATTTCAAAAGGTCATTTAACTAATTCCTTATATTAACCGTTTCCAAAATATCCAAAGCATATATCTGTGAAAGTAGTCATTCATGATTATTTCATAGATGTGTTTTCTGTACTGAAGAATTTTATTAAACAAGGTACAATTATCTACTTTTTCACAAATGAACTACAGAAAAATGCCATTTAATAAAGAATTGAACAAATCATAGAATCATAGAATACCTCAAATTGGAAGGGACCCATAAGGGTCATCGAGTCCAACTCCCTGCTCTTCACAGGACTACCTACAACTAAACCATATGACTAAGAGCATCATCCAAACGCTCCTTGAACTCTGATAGGCTTGGTGCTGTGACCACTTGGGAAGCCTGTTCCAGTGACTGACCACCCTCTCAGTGAAGAACCTTCTTCTAATGTCCGGTCTGAACTTCCCCTGACATAGCTTCATTCCATTTCCTCACGTGCTGTTGCGAGTCACCAGAGAGAGGAGATCAACACCTCCTCCTCTGCTGCCCATCTTGAGGAAGTTGTAGACTGTGATGAGGTCACCCCTCAGCCTTCTCTTCTCCAAGCTGAACAAACCAAGTGACCTCATCCGCTCCTCATACGTCTTGCCCTCGAGACCTTTCACCATCTTGGTCACCCTCCTCTGGACACACTCTAATAGTTTGATGTCCTTCTTATATTGAGCCGCCCAAAACTGTACACAGTACTCGAGGGGGGGCTGCACCAGTGCAGTGTAGAGTGGGACAATCACCTCCCTCGACCGGGTAGCTACGCTGTGCTTGATGCATCCCAGGACATGGTTGACCCTTTTGGCTGCCAGGGCACACTGTTGACTCATATTCAACTTGCCATCAACCCAAACACCCAGATCTCTCTCTGTGGGGCTGCTCTCCAACCTCAATAAATAGAACTGTTTCAGTGATATTTCTAATAAGGCATGCTAAATAATGTATGCCCATGGTTCATTTAGAACCCTCTAAATCTGCAATTTTCTTTAAGTGACAATACTTATAAAATGTGACTTGAAATGTTAATATGTCATTTGATGACAATTTATAAAATATCACTCAAGGTTTTAATTGCGTCTATTCTGTTAGTGATAAAGAGGTAAGGAAACGACTGAATGACATAACAAGAAAAAACCTTTCTTTATCACTATGAATTTTGCACTTTAAGTCACAGCTAAGTTTTTATCAGTTATGTTACAATAATAATGTAGTAAAATGATCTTTCAAATGAGGACCTTTCAGTATAAACTAAAGTTGAATAACCAATTCTGATCATTTAAAATAAGATTCTAAATTAATTTTGAAAGATGGTTTTAAAAGGTGAGCGGTTTTTTGTTATTATGCAATAAATATTTTTCACTTGCATAAACATTTTATTAGTTTTTGTATACAAAAGGCACATGTAGAATACAGAACATTGCACTCTGGAAGGCATTTGTGTGGGAAGGAAAAGAAAGTCCAGTAAAAATGACTGAATGTTCAAAAGATGTCTAAACTGATTTAAATAAGGAAGTTTTCTACAATACTGTTTCTGTTCTTACTCCATCCTCAGATATCTGCTTCACAGGGCTTACATCTCACTTGTAGCAAGATCTCATTTATGCAAAATACAGCTTACCAAAATTGTCAGGTTGTTATTTTTGGTGAAATTACTCTGTCTAGTTTGAAGAAAAATGTAAGATTTTTCATTGACTGCCATGGTTCCTCAGGGATTCTTTTGATTTTTACATACATTAACCTGGTGGATATGTTTATCTGTTTTATCTAAGCTACACATCTATACAGTATATATGTTTTTTGTGAAGTGGTGCCAGCCTTATGTGTTTGCATGTGTACTTTATATAAGATGCATATTCTCTAAATTCAGAGCACTTAATTCCTGACTACTGAGATACACAAATGTTTGTAGCTTTATACTTCAAGTAGTCATTTGTGCTGATACAAACAGCACTTTGTGCAGTTGCTTCCAACTTGAAAATAACCATGAGTGTTTGGAATTAATTACTTGCAGATTTTAAAATGCAATTTGTTAATCTCTTAGAGTTTGAATTCATGAAGCCTAAGGCACTATCTGCTATCAAATTACTCCAAGCACAGCAATGCATTAAGATTCCCAAGCACTGTTCCCTAGAGAAGGCCATGGCTGAGAAGGATGATCAGTCCAAGGAGGCCAGCTAGCTCTGGGGCCAGCTGGTGAAACACAGCATATGTCCGAATAGTTTATGTCTTCTACCCTTTGAGCGGTGTGGCCACATACTGCCTGCCTGTGCTCACTCTTCGGGAATTTATTATGTTTTAGCATTCAACAGTTTGATTGCCTTAGCTTGGGTGCCACCTATGATGAAGGAAGTCCCCAGACCACAGGCTCCTGGAACATGGGAAATATGTCAGAGCAAAGATCATTCTGTGCAGCTGCTTTTCACATCCACATCCGTCAGAGAGAAAATACTGACTCTCTGGTCCAAGTTAGATTCTGTGATCTTACCTGACTAATGTTCCCTTTCCATGGGTGACATAACTTAGTTTCTTGCAAACCTCTTAGAAATGGTGTTATGAATAGATTAAAAAGCTATGCATCCCCCTGGGCAGATATTTGTAGTAGCCTGAGTTCCTTTGGCTTTCATTGGTAACACACAGCATATAAATTTAGATATTTGCACGTGATTGCCAGAAATAATCAACTACATAAGCCTTCCTTGTCAGCTGTAAAATTCAGAGCTTTAGAGCTCAAAGCTTATTCAGGGGGTCTGTAAAAGAAACACTGAGTAGTATTGTAATTACCACTAGCATGTTACATAATGTCAGTATAAACACAGTAGGAGATGGTGTCATTGAGAATGTTGTCATAATAAAATTTAACAGCAAGGGGCTAGTACCAAAGAATTATGGTTGACTGTCCTGGTTTCAGCTGGGATAGAGTTAATTTTCTTCCTAGTAGCTGGTACAGTGCTGTGTTTTGGATTTAGGATTAGAATAATGTTGATAACACACTGATGTCTTAGTTGTTGCTGAGCAGTGCTTACACTAAGTCAAGGACTTTTCAGCTTCTCATACTGACCTGCCAGTGAGGAGGCTTGAGGTGCACAAGAAGCTGGGAGGGGACACAGCCAGGACAGCCGACCCAAACTGGCCAAAGGGACATTCCATACCATATGACATCATGCTGAACAAAAAAATGGGGAGGTTGGCCGGGGGGGCGCGGCTGCTGCTTGGGAACTGGCTGGGCATTGGTCAACGGGTGGTGGGCAATTGCATTGTACATCACTTGTTTTCTATATTCTTTTATCATTATTGTTATTTTCCCTTTCTTTTCTGTACTATTAAATTGTCTTTACCTCAACCCACGAGTTTTACTTTTTTCCAATTCTCTCTCCCATCCCATTGGGGGGTTAGTGAGCAAACAGCTGTGTGGTGTTTAGTTGCCTGTCAGGCTAAACAACAACACTGACTTAGGATTTTCACATCTTGCTGGTTACCCTGGATGGGAAAAGCCTGCTTGCTGGCTTTCAAGAATACAGGTAGCACCTGTATGTGCTATTAACTGGAACTCATACTCTTACATTTTGATTCTTAAAAAAAAAAAAAAAAAAAAATAAAAATCCCACACTGTTATGACAAAATATGAACAAGTAGAAAGCCTGAAGAAAAGAGAGCATGGAAATCATCAGGTTTTGGTTTTTGATGGTTCATTCAAACTCTGATACTGATGATGACCGCAGTGGAAGTCACTAACTCAGTGTTAGTTTCTGTACTGAAGTATGGCACAGGATGTATCAAGTTAATTTGTTTTTCTTTGCTGGGTTAGATGATGATCTAAAATGAAGTGCTTGAAAGCTATACGTTTTTTTTAAAAAGGAAAAAAGGGTCATTCTAGATACTATTGGATAATAAACCTTGATTCTCCTTTCTGATTTATTATAGATTTACAATAGTTTTTAAATTGTAAGAACTCATGCAAATTCCTTTGCATGTATTATGCACCAGGAATTTTAATTCTGATCCTTGGCTTTATCCATGAGTTCTTTAATTTTCACTTCCTTTCCCCTTTCATCCCTCAGAGGCACAATGGCCCTTTCAATATGTACCGTATAAAAAAACAGGAATTGAAGGGGGAATCACAGAAATGGCCTGATTTCACCAATAAAAAGAAGTCTTTGAGGAATGTAGATCTATTCCACCCCTAAATCTCTTTCATTTAAAAAAGAACAACACATAAATATCAGGGTTCAGAAAGTAAGATATGAAATTTATAGAAAAGACCTACCCTCCTCCGAGAAATTTGTGTCAAGAAATCATGAAACTCAATAACACTTTGGTAGCCAAGGTTAAGTTACATTTCTTTATGTCAAAATTTACTTTGCATATAGAAAAGTGAAGATAACTACCTGTTCAAATCTCTTCAGCAGCTTTCCCTCCTCTTTTTAGTCAAATACAGTACTTAAATGTTAAAGAAATTATTCTGTTTCTGCCTTTCTCCCATTTCTTCCTTTTATTTCAATCCCTTATTAGCTATTTATCCTCTTTTAATAGTCTCCTTTTGTTTAATGTCCAGCCACAGTATTCCTCTTCCTTTGATTCTAATGAATCCTTTTTCCTTCAAATCTTCCTTTAAAACTCACTTTCACTGGCAGGCTTTCAACTGTGATTGAGAAGAGCAGCTCTAGTCCTACCCCTCTCTGTTGTCTTAATTATCTATTCAGTTATTATCCTAATTAGACTGTAAGTTCCTTGTGTAATGCACCTTGCCAAGCTATTTGTTTGTAAATTTCCACATGCACTTATAGTATGCAAATAATACCTAATGAAAATAGCAGCAAGTAAAGATGATAAAACAGATAAAAATGTAATGCTTCTTTTCTGATCATTCACCTATGCAGAAAGATTTTTAATTACTATTGCTGTAGCTTTCATAGCCACATTATAATACACCAAAAGCTACTTGATGAATTTTTAATTTTTTATGCCAATGAATTGTATGGATGACATGTTTTGTTGGGGTTTTTTAATTATATGTTTTAATACCCAATACTACTAATAATAAGCATATCTTTAAAGCTTTCAATGAAATCTTATGGGGCAAGGAAGAGTACAAGAAGTCTGCTAAATCCTTTGGCAACATATTAAACAACATTCCAGGCTTAGCAGAAAATTCCTGTGGTCTATATTTTTTGAAATTTGGTTAATAACCATTAAAAAAAAAAGTTATTAACTGATTATGTGTGAACCTTGGAAGCTCCATCTGGCAACAAAACCTTCTGAATTTATTTGCCATCTATAAACATCTTGATTCAGAACAAAAAACTTGAGAATGGCTAGTATGATTTTATTAATGCTTCCTAGTTTAGGACATCATTTAAATCTAGAATAATATTTTTTCTGCAGTTTTTTATAGTTATAAGAAATGAGAGATATCTTTAGAAAAGAAATGTCCAATATTTTTAAATTTATATCAGAGACTAAATGTATTTCTGTGATTCTCTGCCCAGTTCTTTCTTAGGCTTCTTCTGTGGACACTTTCACAGAGTCAAAGTACAGGTTCTCCAAATCAGCTCGTACTAGGTGTCTCTGCTAACTTTATCCTTGTTTGGCCTGGCACCAAAGTGTCACCAACAAGGAAAAAAAGTCAAAAAACCCAAACCAAAAGTCTCTGCAGCTTAAAGGCCAGAAAATTCCGTTCACCTGGATTGTATTTTTTTTCTCCGTGTGCATATATTTGTGGGTACTCTGCATGCAGAAGGGAAGAGCTGGGTTTGCTATGGCAGAGGCAAGGATGATGCTTTACTTGTTTAAAGTGCAGCTCCACTAGTAATTGATATTCTATTCATCAGCTGAAGGAGCTTGTGGAGGGACACTACGTGGGACAAGCGGAACTATTTCAAGTCCTCACTTCCCTTCTGAGTATGAAAATAACGCTGATTGCACCTGGACCATATTGGCTGAACCAGGAGATACCATTGCTTTGGTCTTTACTGACTTCCAGTTAGAGGAAGGATATGACTTCTTAGAGATCAGTGGAACAGAAGCACCATCGATATGGTAAGTCAGAGATCTTGTAAAGACCTGTTCTGTCTTTCTTTTTTTTGGTGAGTATTTTGAAAAGATATTAAAGGATATTTAAGATATTTAAGATATCTTCTACCTGTTAGTAATGACTGTTTTGTTATGCATTTTCCTGTGGTCCCTTTCACCCTCCAGAATTGAAAAAAAAAATAGTAGTTTGCTTCTGCTTATTTCCAAATCTTGATCCTTCTCTTATTTTCCTCCATCCTCTTCCTCTGAGAGTTACATTTGTAAGGTATTTTAGCAGTGAGCATTTACTGATGTTACATATTTGAACTTGGTATGAGAACATTTTCTGATGTTGTGTCTTGAATGGCTTATCATGATATTGTACACCAACAATGAAAGTAGTGAGCAAAATTCAGCCTCACAGTAAAACAGGCTGTATATAGAGCGCAAATAGATGCCATCTTATTCTAAACAGGCTATAATTCAGTCTTACTACATGTACTCATGCATGCAAGTATTATTATCTTATATTGGCTGATGTTAAAACTGTTTGCTTAGCAATATTAGGGGTTAGTAATTATAATACTAAATCTACATTCTCTGAACTAAGTAATAGATGATAGTTCTGTCTATGGGAATGGATTAAATTGCAGAACAGTTTGTACTATGATTTCTCTGCATGCTACATATGCAGGTTTTTCATTTTTTTCATCTCTGAGAACGTCTTGTGCTTGACATATGCACCACTGCTATAAAAAGGAGCCTAGAAAAAAATACAGATATGCTGCTCACAGATGACTGATGGTTATTATCTTCAGAATGCCTTTCTGGAGAACTGAAGCAATCTCACTATTATTTTAATGTCATGACAGGCTAGGCAGTGCGATATATTGATAATTGTGAAGTTCTAGGTAGCATCTGATATGTTGAAAAACTCTATCAAACAAAAATGTGTGGCAACCATACTAGGCAAATATGTAAAAACTTTGTTTTCAAGATACTTCGGTATCTATATCACCAGATTACTCTCTAACATTTCCACAAAACCAAAAGTTGCGTAATGGCAGTCAGCAAAGCAGTTTTGTATCAAATTA
The DNA here is from genome assembly GCF_000699105.1 of Pygoscelis adeliae. Lineage (NCBI taxonomy): Eukaryota > Metazoa > Chordata > Aves > Sphenisciformes > Spheniscidae > Pygoscelis > Pygoscelis adeliae. The sequence continues at coordinate 17,189,703 of NW_008825615.1, forward strand.
AGTGCTCATGTCTGACTGTCTGAAGTACAATATGCGAGTACCCCATTTGCCTCTCTCTCATGTGCAGACATGCACAACAGTCATCAATGCCAATGTTTTCTTATTAGGGGTTCTAAGGACCAGAAGCTGAAATCTTGAAGGGGAAGAGCTACTGGAGTCTTGCTGCAGAACATAAAAATCTATCCATTTAATTCTGTGTATGAGGCTCTAGTAGACACCTAAAAACATATTTGCAGCTTTGTTGCAATAAATTAATGTTACTGACCTTGAACATGCAAATATAGGAATAACTTTACATTTACAGTCACATATACATATCTGTTCCCCAGAAGATTTCTGATAATAGATGGTGTAGAAGAATATGGACAGGAAGCAATGGAAACATATTCTGCATTGATCTCATACGGTATTGATCAACATTATGTTGGAAATCAGAGATATCATAAGAATCTTATTTCTCCTAGAATTCAGTGTAAACATTTTTCTCGTTTTCCCTGGTATTTGGTTTTTGGGTTGAAGATATTTTTTTTTATAATGCTAAACTCTGATCACTAAAAGCTAAGGTTTTATTGTATGTTCCTAGGATCATAGAATCACAGAATCATAGAATGGTTTGGGTTGGAAAGAACCTCTAAAGGTCATCTATTCCAACCCTCCTGCAATAAGCAGGAACATCTTCAACTAGATCAGGTTGTTCAGAGCCCCCTCCAACCTGACCTTCAATGTTTCCAGGGATGGGGCATCCACAGCCTCTCTAGGCAAACTGTGCCAGTGTTTTACCACCCTCAGCGTAAAAAATTTCTTCCTTATATGTAGCCTAAATCTACCCCCCTTTAGTTTAAAGCCATTCCCCCTTGTCCTGTCGCAACAGGCCCTGCTCAAAAGTTTGCCGCCATCTTTTTTATAAGCCCCCTTTAAGTACTGATAGGCTGCAAGGAGGTCTCCCCGAAGCCTTCTTTTCTCTAGGCTGAACAACCCCAACTCTCTCAGCCTTTCTTCACAGGAGACGTGTTCCATCCCCCTGATCATTTTCGTGGCCCTCTTCTGGACCCACTTCAACAGGTCCGTGTCTTTTGTATGCTGAGGGCTCCAGAGCTGGACGCAGTACTCCAGGAGGGGTCTCACCAGAGCAGAGTAGAGGGGCAGAATCACCTCCCTCGACCTGCTGGCCACGCTTCTTTTGATGCAGCCCAGGATACGATTGGCCTTCTGGGCTGCGAGCGCACATTGCTAGCTCATGTCTAGCTTTTCATCCACCAGTACCCTCAAGTCCTTCTTGGCAGGGCTGCCCTCAATCCCTTCATCCCCCAGCCTGTATTGATACCGGGGGTTGCCCCGACCCAGGTGCAGGATCTTGCACTTGGCATTATTGAACCTCATGAAGTTCACATGGGCCACTTCTCCAGCTTGTCCAGGTCCCTCTGGATGGCATCCCATCCCTCAGGTGTGTCAACTGCACCACTCAGCTTGGTGTCATCTGCAAACTTGCTGAGGGTACACTCGATCCCACTGTCTATGTCATTGATGAAGATATTGAACAGTACTGGTATCACTGACACCAGTAGAGGATCAGTAAAAGATCACTGATTAAAAGTTTGGAGAAGCTATAGGAAGTTTTATAAGAAATGTTTAAAGGATTATTGGATGATTTGGAATGAAGCTACATATTCAGCTATATTTAAGCCAGAACAGTTACCATAGCGACATTAGAGCCATGCTAAATGTAGTGCATGCTGTAATCTGCTAAAATCAGCTGTGTGTTTAAAAGTGAAGTTGTTCCATATTTAAAACTAACAGTCTAGAGGTGTATCATCTTAAAATGTGACTTTCTTTTTAATTGCTCCCTTTTATTGTACCTGGTATCATGTCAACAGCTTTATACAGTTATTCTGTGTTAGAAGACACATATTCCATTAGAACGGTCTGGTAATTATGATTGTTTTTTCACTTAAAGGAATGTTTGCTGTAAAATAAGCCAAATATTATCCTAATGAAGAGCATAGAAAGACCAATATATGAGCACTGTAAAAGCTAGAAAGAGAGTGAGAATAAAGAAAATAATTTCAGACTGATGATTCGTTAGTGATTTTATTGTATGGTGCAATAGGTCTGGATTATCCTCTCCTGACATATCAACAAGGTTAGAAGCAGTTCCAGCATGATTACAGTGAAAACTGGATGGACTTTTTTTTAAGTAAAGCAATGGAAATGCTAGAACAAGTAGAATCTAAATACTGAGGAAAAATAATCTGATATATCTGTAAAATATGTATACAAGAGATATTATATTATAGTAATTATATTGGTTATATTATATGCCTTATATTTATTACATGGTAGTAATATTAATTATACTACATTACTTATATGCCTCACATGTTTCTAAATCTTCTTTAAGATGTTCAGTTAATTTCCATGTTATATAGCTGATTGTTGGTATGTATTCCAATGCATTGAAAAGGAAGAAGAGATTTGTTTACCTTTTCTTATTCTTAAAAGATTATTTGAAAATCATTCATACAGTCCATCCTAATGGAATTAGTTTATAAAAGATTCAAGTGACATTACCTCACTATTTATTTTATGTCCATGATACAATTAGAGTGTCCAAAGCTATTCAAGTTTTCTTTTTTTCCTAATTAAAAAGCAGTTATATAGCTCTGAATCTTGAATGGATGTGCACATATAGGTGACCACATTTTTAATCCTGCTTTGAATCAATATACGTGTCAACAGGCTTAAAAAGATGAACATCAGTGTTTGCCAAATGAATACGAAGCAGGTAGAACAGGCTTTTTAATCTGTGGAGGAAGTGAAAGTATTATTAGTTAGACTGTAGATGAAAGAAACCTTTTTGATTTGTATCACTTGCTTAATTTGCTATTACATAAAGGAGTTTTAGATGTAAAACATGTTTATCTTGAGTTGGTAAGCTCTTTTAAGAAAAGTACTTCTGGGAGCATAACAGAAAGAGTGCCTCTTTGCTATGTCTGGAGTCTGTCTCCAAGTCCACCAAATGGCTGGATCTTTTAAGTCTGGAGGACTCCTCTGTTGTTAATTAGTAGAACTTAAAAAAAAAAAAAGTTTTTTTGTATAATTTCTGAACATTAAATATAACTTTTTAAATACTTCCAAACATGTCCCTTTAGACTTCAGCTTAAGTTATATGGTACTTAAAATAATATCAAGGTTGGATCTAGAGATAGTGTTAAGACGTATCTTAAAACCCCAGGCTGAATGAACACGGTTTTGAAGTAAAATCAGCAATATATCACTTAGAGAAAGCATTCTTTTGAAAAACTCTTAATGAGTCTTTCACAAGACTCCTCCTTGAGACTGAGGTGGGTTTTTTTGTTGTTGTTTATTTTTTTTTAATTTGGACTGAGTATTTTATTATTTGCAGGTTAGGTAAAGCTGGGCAATTCACATGGGTGTAGATAGGCCTGACTCAGGCTTTTTCCTGTAAATGTGGCTTTGCCATAATTTTTGCAGGACTAAAAACTTATTCAACAAAAAAATTATCTTAGGCTATTACAGTATGCATGAAAGGTGATTATCAGGCTAAGAATAATTCTGCAGTTATTATTTTTTGACTTGGAATCTTAATATTGAACATATTTTGTTCTAAAAGTTAGTTTTTCCTCTTTTACCCTTACAATACTAATGTTACCTGACTATGCTTTAATTTAAACCTAAAATTATTATCCTTCAAATTTTTGTCAGTATTTGCCAATACAAGAGAATTAACTACACTTCATACTTTCTAGTCCAAGTTAATTTCCTAACACTATTTAAAAAGACCTTTAAGATTATTCTGACTTCCTTATAAATCACCTCAATATCCTAGTGAAAAGCCATAAAAATGTATGTGGATGTGAGAGTGATTTGGAAGCAGCAATAATGAATTACTATAATCTTGGCATACAATTTGACATAAGTACCTGGAGTCATCTGAAACTCGCTTCTTATTTCTGTGTTAATGAATAACTCTTATAACAGCTGGGTCATAATACTAATTTGTGTTTCTTAGATAAATACAGCAGTCCAAGCACTTAGATATAATTCAAACCAGTAATGTTTTGATCTGCATGTTTCCTGTCCCGTTTATAGAGATCTGTCTTAATCTTACCACCCTCATTGTGAGAGGTCTATAGCAAAGTAATGCATGAGGTTATGGAGTGGTCTAAATCACCTTTTTGATAGGACACCTGAGGCAGTAGATCCATACATAGGAGCTGAATATTTAGCTCAGAATTACATAACTATACAGCTAAAGAGCACCATCTATTGGTTTACTGTGAAAAGATGTATTGCTCGTGGATGCACCTTCAATAAAGTTGTTGTTATACACCAGAAAAGGGCTCGTGACACACCCTTGGCAATATTTTCTTTTTTCTTTTCCTTTTCCATCAGATGAGAAAGGATGTGCCATGGCCAGACAACGAGAGGAAAGCAGTTAGATTCCAGCTTTTTCATTTGAGAACACTATTAGATTTCTATTTATTTATTTATTTGTAATTCATTACTTATTTTAGCCTCTTTAGAGACTTTCTGACAGTCATCCCTTTTTTGTCACCAGTGAAACTCTGCAAAGCCGTATGTTTGTATTGGAGATGCTGGTATAGGGTTCTCTTGCTATCTACTAGTTTTTGGAAGCTCTTACCTTTTTCTAGCGTTTAACTGTATTTCCCCTTTTACCCATTTCGGTTAGGAAACTGAGTCCAATGAATATAAGTTTCTGTACTTGATAACCTGTATGTCTGACCTGCCGTGAACCACGTTTCTTTTTTTTTTTTTTTTCCGGAAAAGAACTTGCATAGTTACCCTCAAATTCTTTCTATTGACTTCCATGTTGCAAAGTTTCCAGTTATTGTGTAAAAATCCCATAGCCTATCACATCTGAAAATCAGAATTAATGCTGTTTAGCACCTGAACCCAATCTATCAAATATATATAGCAACACAAAAACTTTTTAAATTTACGTGCTGTAGAACATTATACAATTCCAAACCCCCAAGATACATTGGAAGGCCAAAGATACTTTTAAGGTAAGCAAGAAAGGAACAATGTGTGTCTCTATGAAGAACTTAGTAAGACTGAAAAATACAGTGATCATGACAGAATGTGAGGTATTTTCAATTAATAATACATTTATTTACCCGATCAGACTTAAAGTTCTGTCCATGAAATATGTTTTTGCTAGCTGTTTTCTTCCATACCCCATTTGTTCAGACTTTTGCTACAGCGCACATCATCAGTAGTAATTCACATATTGCAAACTGAATAAATGATAGAAGAATCCCTAAAATAAGTAATATGGCAAATGCCATGTCTCCTTAAAAGACTCAGTGGATGACATCTTTTCCCCAGCTTCTGAGTCCTGCCAGTTGCTGCCTTTGCTGCTGATGCTTGTTTCTCCTGGTTTCTCTTAGATGTTTTCTGTTGGCAACACCTGTGCACCCACTGCTCCCTTCCCTTTCCCTCCCTACGAAATGTCCTGTTTCTGAATCCTCCCTGTTGTTGTTTAGCCTGACAGGCAGCTAAACACCACACAGCTGTTTGCTCACTAACTCCCCAGTGGGATGGGGGAGAGAATCAGAAAAAAGGTAAAACTTGTGGGTTGAGGTAAAGACAATTTAATAGGACAGAAAAGGAAGGGAAAATAACAATAATGATAAAAGAATATAGAAAACAAGTGATGCACAATGCAATTGCTCACCACTCGCTGACCGACGCCCAGCCAGTTCCCGAGCAGCGGCCACACCCCCCCCAGCCCACCTCCCCATTTTTTTGTTCAGCATGATGTCATATGGTATGGAATGTCCCTTTGGCCAGTTTGGGTCGGCTGTCCTGGCTGTGTCCCCTCCCAGCTTCTTGTGCACCTCAAGCCTCCTCACTGGCAGGTCAGTATGAGAAGCTGAAAAGTCCTTGACTTAGTGTAAGCACTGCTCAGCAACAACTAAGACATCAGTGTGTTATCAACATTATTCTAATCCTAAATCCAAAACACAGCACTGTACCAGCTACTAGGAAGAAAATTAACTCTATCCCAGCTGAAACCAGGGCAACATCCACCCCTTATTCTATACCATCTACGTCATGCCCACGTCCCACACTTTCCTATACATCCCAATTAATCACCACCATCTTTCCTGTCTTTTGATATATACACACAGATATCATTCCCGTCGTCTATGGGCCATCCCTATAAAATGTTCATTGAGTTCATTTAGTCCATGACTTTGGGCTCCATCTGTCATAACAGCCCTTCAGGGCAGGAGAGATGGTGTGTGGTGGTGGATTGTTACATGCTGAAGTCAGTTCTGGTCCCATCACCCCTGCGCTTATCCAGTTCTATCATTGCTGCACTTTGCTCAGTTTCATCAAAGTTCATTCTTCAATAATCTGGGTGATTCTTACTGTAATACTGCTAATATGGCATTTAGCAACCATAGAAATAACAACATACAGTACTATACAGCAATTAACAACATACAGTTCAAATCATTGGCTATTCTCACCCAAAATCAAATCCCCTTGAGGTACACATCGGACTTCCCCATCATCCCGCATCATCCACCAAGTGCACCCAGGTCCTTGAGCAAAAGCAATCCCACGGATGGGTTTGCCTTTGCC
>NW_008825615.1:17196985-17208126 GCF_000699105.1 Pygoscelis adeliae
GTCAAGTCCACCCCTCGATCACGAGCCCATCTGTATGTTGCATCTCTTCCTTGGTGACCTGAGGTGTCATGGGCCCACGAAGCTATAAATAATTCACCCTTATGTTGCCAGTCCAGATCCACCTGAGCCACTTCAATCTTAGCAGCCTGATCCACCTGCTGGTTGTTTTGATGTTCTTCAGTGCCCTGACTCTTGGGTACGTAAGCATCTACGTGACAGACTTTTACAACCAGATTTTCTAACCGGGCAGCAATATCTTGCCACAATGCAGCAGCCCAGATGGGTTTGCCTCTGCGCTGCCAGTTGCTCTGCTTCCATTGCTGCAACCAGCCCCACAGGGCATTTGCCACCATCTGTGAGTCAGTATAGAGATAAAGTACTGGCCACTTTTCTCATTCAGCAATACCTAAAGCCAGCTGGATGGCTTTCACCTCTGCAAACTGACTTGATTCACCTTCTCCCTCAGTGGTTTCTGCAACTTGTCATATAGGACTCCGTACAGCAGCCTTCCACCTCTGAGGCTTTCCCACAATACGACAGGACCCATCAGTGAACAGGGCATAATGCTTCTCATTTTCTGGTAGTTTATTATACAGTGGGGCGTCTTCAGCACTTGAAATACTCTCTCCTGAGATAGTCTGTGCCAAAGATGCACAGAGCCTCTGGACCAGTCATAATGATGTGCTTTTGCCATTCATTCCCAGTTAGGCTCACTTTGGTCTCCAATACAGCTAGGTGCTGGGATCCCCCCATCATGCCAGAAATACAGATGTGTTCTGCCCCTTTGTAGCTTGATGGCATTAGGGTACACTGTGCACCGGTGTCCACTAAAGCCTTATACTCCTCCAGGTCTGATGTGCCAGGCCATCGAATCCACACAGTCCAATAAACCCGGTGTCCCCTTCCTCCACCTGGCTGGAGGCAGGGCCCCTCTAGTCCTGGTCATAGTATTCATTACTCACTTACTGTACATATGAATCAGAATTCCCTTTGTTAAGATAGGAAGTAGGATCAGCCCTTCTATTCTGTCTGGGGAACTGCCCACTGGAAACTGGAGCAGCAATTTTCCTGGAAGAACACCCTTTTCTGAGTGTTTTTCCTTGAAATTCACGTACCTGTGCCTCTCGGGTCGAGGTAGATTTTCCATTCCACTTCCTCATGTCCTCTCCGTGGTCACACAGGTAAAACCACAGGGTGCCCCATGGTGTGTACCCACTACATCCTCTCTCTTGAGCAGAGGAACGCTTACACCTAATGGCTGAGATACTGGTCCATACAGGTGAGGAGTAGGGCTTATCCTCTTTGAATTGCTGGAACTCCCAGGACAGTTTCTCCACAGCCGAGACGCAGGCCTGTAGGGAGGAAGGAATGTGTCAATCCCAAACAACTATTGACACATTGTAGTTGATCTTCTTGTCCTGTTTCCCTTGGTTTCTAGTAGATTAAAGCTTGAAAAACATACCCCCCAAACCTTTAAAAAAAAGTCAACCATGTGGTATAGCCAAAATGGTGTATAAAAAGTTTGCAAACAATGTGCAGAACTTGAGTGCCTGTGGAGTTCTGTAATCTTGGAGTGAATGTGTCACTGGTCTCAGAGCTGTTAAGCACAGCCTCAGAAAGGATTATCCCACTCACGGATTAGGGGATTTAGAAGGAAAATAAGCACAGTGTTTTTCACAGGATGCCAGCTATGTATTCGAAACATGTCATACAGGCAACTGGTATACTCTAGTTCTTAAAGTATTGCTTTCCAGAGTCTTTTAAAATTCCCTGTGTGGGAAATAGCATGTTTTTATTCAGTATCTATATCCAGTTCTTTGTCATAGCAGTTGCTATCCCCAAACATAGGCAGATAAACAGCTTCTTCACTCCTACAGTTTTCCCATAATAAGGATTAATAAGCTGATCTCATCAGTGATGTCTTGTATTTTATCAAAATCATCATATTCCAAAATGGATTTTCTGCAGGCATTCAAATGCATGCTTGAAAAAAGGAAATATCCACAGTTGTAAGTAAGTTGTTAGCAGACTTGGAGAAGCACTGCTCAGTACCTTTGGAGTCCATAGAAAGAAGAAAACAATGTAGATGAGGCAGGTAATGAACAGTCGTCCCTCCCTAACATTTCTGTAGGAGGAAAGATGAAACCTGACTAAAAAAGCTGCAAAGAAATTGCTATTTTAAGACAGGGTTACGTTTCTTTCCCCCATCCTGGACATTGTCTTCCTTTTCCTTTCAGCATCCTAAAGGCAATTTTTCTTCTTCTTCCTTTTTTTTTTAAATTGTTTTGATAAGGAAGAATGTGCCTGAATTTTTTTGTTTGTTTTATTATTTAAGTTTATATTAAATAATATATTATATAAGGAGATGAGCTTTGCTAGTTGCAATAAGCCAACTTCAGATTCTAATTGCTAAAATGACCATAATGAAGAAAAGGACAAAGAGTACAAGTAGTGGTTTCAAAAATAAGCTGAAATGTAGCATCTTAATTTGTATGTGATCTCTGAGTTGCTGGCATTGCACTGGAAGAAAGGGATGATGGAGGGAATAAGGACTTTGAGTTGTGGAGTTGGGAGACAAGAATGAATCTAACGTGAGAATAATTTTGTTTGAGTATGTTGGGGGATAGTATGACAGGTTTTACAGAGTTGGTAAGGTTTTGGAAACAGCTTTAGGCTGGGTTGGAGGGGCTCGGAAACTTGAACTTCAGAGTAGCAATGGGGGAATTAGGTGCTCTAGGTCAGAAGAGCCTTTGCAGAGTGATATCCCAAATGAGCCTGGGAAGTATACTCGAGTCAGCCCTCCCACTGGCACAGAGTGAACAAAAACATCCTAAGCCCATAGGAATACCACTGTCACTAATGTTGTCACTTTGATCCAGCAGGCATATCCCCTCTCCTTTCCTCTTCCCCCAAAACAGGACTGTTTTGGTACATTTACCTTTGCTGTGTAGGACAGCAGTGAAGCCTGTCCTTCCCTCTTCTTTCCTGGTAAATACATGGTAGCTTTATCAGTATTCTGTGGTCTTTACCCAGATACTGGCCCATATAATGATGACAAGTGCTGAAATATGTATGTAATTTTTCTGAGAGCTTCAGGTAGAAATGTAACAAAACACTTCCCCATTCTTCCTTTTGGACCACAACTTTCCTTTGGAAAAGGTCCTTTGGACCACATCAGATGGAAATAATCTGATAAAAAAAAAAAGTTTGGTAGAGTCCTTATGCAAAGGCAAATCTATTGAAGGCTCAGTTAATAAATATGTTTAGTTTATGTTAATATCTCACATAGAAGTCTTGCAAAAGTTCTTAGGTTTGTATTTAAAGAAAGCATATCTGAAATGCATTGCTTATCTTTTGTAGTATCTTCATGCTAAATAATATATATTAGCAACTATGCATAAAAGTATGTGGAAGCTTTTGCAAGGATTTTGACTCTAAAATAAATAAGATGATAAATGTACTTCATGCTAGTAGTAGTGACTAAACTAATATAATTTCTTGCCTGTGTTAGCTGTAAAGACACAGAGACCACTTAGCTGTTAACACCAGCATGTGAACGGTGTATGAAGTGAGAAGTACAGAAGCAGTAAATTGATGCTTAATTCACAGAACACTATTGCTTTCTTTGCACCTATTAATTTACAGCCTACTGCACTGAAGAGGTATAAAGGCTTAATTCATACCACATCACACACTGACAGGAACATAAGAGTGAGAGAACCCACTCAAGGAAGCACTGTGACCTACAGTATAATTTTCCACCACATTAAAATAACATGAAAAGCACTAGATTTTTAAAATTAAGTATGTGAACAAGGTTTAAATACATTAACAGAGAGCTTGGATTGCTTAAAATACCACTAGCATTACTATCTTTCTAAACAGACTGTCTAACCCTGGGGATTCAGTCTGCTTCTAAAATTTCCTTCTACTAGGTCTGTTGCATTGTTCTAGAATATCTATACCGTTAGCTTCATTTTCTCGCAAAATACTTGACATTAGATTCAGGCAAATATATGCTAATGACGAAACAGCTCATACCAGTGTATTCAGGTAATGTTAGAAGCTTTTCTTAGAGACATTTATGAATCACTATGTTTCTTGCTTTTATGCAGTACCTATCCATTGCAGTCAACCTCAAGTGTAGCTTCCTAGTAAGACAAAACCTACAGATATTTTGGCTTTTGGAACTTTAGATTAAAATTGTCCACCCCCCTTTGCCATATAGCCCTACCAGTGATTCTAGATTTGCATGCAATAATCACAGTAGTTCTGAAAAAGTGCATCTACTCCCTGATTTTTCCACCAAAAAAAAAAATCTGAAATTCAAACTGAAGTTGACTACTATGTATATATCTGTGGAGATCTGTGTTACCCTGTGAGAAGGAAAAAGATTAATGAAGAAAATCTTGCTGAGAATGTGTGTGTGCACATAAATATAAAGAGAAGTTACTAAATTGAAGAATAAGATTCAGTCCATCTGGGCAAATCACAGTTTACAGATATCAGTATTGGGAATATTAGATCAGTCTGGAAAACAGAAAGACAATTATTCCCTGGACCTTAACCCAAGTTCTAGTTTTGTTGCTGGTACTTAGTTTAGGAGTAATATCAGAAAGAAAACAATCATAGTGTATCAGAACTACATTGGCATGAGTAGTGGCCTCTTTTCCCATTAGGATCAGTGAGGATGAAGGATGGTAATTTAGAAAACTGGTCTTTTCTAATGTACTGTGGTTTTCTATGTTAAATTTAAAACGTATTAGAATTTTAATACTAGCTATTGCCATTTTCTTAAAGATATAGTAGGATTTTTTTTAATACATCTTGATTCTTTTAAACGTATGTTTTCAAATACCTGAGTATATGAAAGACTGTTTGGTAGGAATTAGCGTAGTTGAATGCATTCTTACTTTCCAGCAAGTTAAATGGCAAATAAAATGATCTCAGCAATTAATAATTTTTTTAAAAGAAGGGTAGAAGCTTAGGATGTAAGAATCAAGTGTGAATATGTGTCTTTTATTTTTTTCCTGGAGGTACTGAAAACTAATAAAACATGGCACATAACAACTAAAACATTTGTAAATAGGGTTTTTTTTTTCCCAACAAGATGTACAGAAGTGGACATACTCCTCCAGAAAACTCTTCCTGCATCTTGACTGAAAGCTTTTTTGGCCAACTACCCATTAGTTTGTTGCATGGTTCTTCTGCTGAGACCAGTGCTGTAATCTACATCAGCTCAGAGTAAACCTGTCAATGAACTGTTCTTACAGTTAATAAATAACTTGGGCCCTGGTATCTTTGTTTAGTTAGCACACAGAATGCATTTATTATTTCTGACTCTAAAAGAATGTTAAATTGAATTTAAATAGCATGTTTATTGATGGCTACCCTCTTTTTTTAATGTCTGCACAGTAGGCTAGTGATTGGACTTAATGGGTTTTCTGCAGAAGTCTGCACTTAGAAAATACTGTGCTGTTTTGTATCTCTGATGTTTTAAAGTTGCAGCACAGAAAGTTTAGATATGTGTAGCAGTGACTAAGATATTGTTTTTCCCATTTCTCAAGTAGACAAGGGAGAGGACAACCAGCAGTGAAGGCAATTTGCTGTAGATAATAAAAAAAACCCAGGATTTTGCTGGTTAGACAGTTTAGCTAAGCTTGCAGCAGCACCACAGTGAAGAGTATGAATTTCAAATGTAAACCATCTAAACTAAAATTAAAAATAGAAGTACTAATGACTATTTTTTATATATTAGATACTTTGTAGCTGATGAGTACATTAACTGAAAAACTATTCAGTATGTCAAGAAGATTGGTAAATAATTACATCTCACTTTTAGTGAAGCAGGTAGAAGCTGCAGAAAATAGATACAAGTTTTCCAGGCCAGAAAGTGAGAACTTACATTAGGACAATTGTTATTTCTTCAGAATGATGTGACCTAATGTTGTGGTTTAACCCCAGACAGCAATTAAGCACCACCCAGACTCTTGCTCACTCCCCTCTGCTGGGATGGGGGAGAGAATCGGAAGGGTAAAAGTCAGAAAACTCGTGGGTTGAGATAAAGACAGTTTAATAGGTAAAGCAAAAGCCGTACACACAAGCAAAGCAAAACATAGAATTCACTCACCACTTCCCATCAGCAGGCAGGTGTTCAGCCATCTCCAGGAAAGCAGGGCTCCATCATGCGTAACGGTTACTTGGGAAGACAAAATGCCATCACTCCTAATGTCCCCCCCTTCCTCCTTCTTTCCCCAGCTTTTAATTGTTGAGCATGATGTCAGATGGTATGGAATATCCCTTTGGTCAGTTGGGGTCAGCTGTCCCAGCCGTGTCCCCTCCCAACTTCTTGTGCACCCCCAGCCTACTCGCTAGTGGGGTGGTGTGAGAAGCAGAAAAGGCCTTGACTCTGTGTAAGGCCTGCTCAGCAGTAACAAAAACACCTCTGTATTATCAACACTGTTTTCAGCACAAATCCAAAACATAGCCCCATACCAGCTACTATGAGGAAAATTAACTCTACCCCAGCCAAAACCAGCACACCCAAGTATTAAAATCTATTGATTAGAAACAATACAGTAAAATATGATGTGAAGATCTGACTAATACAACGGAATTCTGTAATTTCAAATGTGTACAGATCCCATGTAGAAATACATTATTGCCTGCATTTGGAGGAGACTAAACATATGGTTTTATTTTGTATTCAGAGGTTTTGGAAATTATAGATAAGTTATTGAAAGAAAAGCTCAATTTCAGATATTATTCTATATCAAAATAATAATCCACACTTTTCTTAGAACGTGTTTATTTTTGCACCCCAATTTTGAAATTAGAACAGCAGGACCAAATTCCCCAAAAACATGTAGGAAGTAGTATGTAAATTAATTTAAGGAACTTCAAATGAGGTTTATAAACTGTGTATTTAGTTAGGTTGTCACAATAATCTGCAGTTGTCTTTTTTAGCTGACTGAAGTGAGGGCAGCGTAGTTCACAATACACACTGAAACAGAAGTAGGATATATTCTAGCAGAGCATATATACAGATTTACTGGAGTGTCATTTGTCATCTTTCTGTATACATAAAAATATCATTAATGTTACAAAGTTGAGCACTCAAGAATAAAGAATTCCAGCTTTAGTTTAACCCACTTGTACATAAAATTTGACATAGCTTTTTAATTATGCCATCAAATGCTCTTATTTGTCACTGGGCTGAATGCACAGCTTATTGTTGTGCATTTAAAGAGACTCTAGTCAGTAGGACTGCTGCTACATACGTTGAAATGAGTTGTGGGCATTATCTGGGATATTAAAGGAACATAAAGGAATGTCTCATGATTAAAACAAACGGAGTACCACTTTAAAAACTGGTGCTTTATTCATAGGGTTGCTATGTCATGGTAACAAGTATCTTCAGTCAAGATTTATAAAAGTTCTTGCTAATATTTTGGTCCTCATTTCTTGTATAACTGGGTTCAGCTCCTTTAGCTCTTCTTTTAACTGCAACTATAGTCCATGGGAGCTTGAACTGAGCAAACAGAATACCAGGTACGCAAGACTGTTTTTTTTTTTTTTTCTTTCTCTTGGCTCTGAGTGTTGTATCAAATTAACATTCTTTTGGTGCTGTTTCTAATATTCAGAATTTAGTCCTTATTGGGAAAAAAAATCTTTAAAATATCAGCACCAAGGAGTATGTTCCACGTCTGGAAAATAAATATCTTAAAGGTTTATATTTCTCTTTCTTGTGCTGTAACAAAAAAGTAGTAGTAGTAGTAGTATAGTATATCTTCCAACACTATGCAAACATAAACAAAAAGATGATTTGAGTTTCAGCAGTATTGCAAAGGAGCATATTTAACGATAGAGAAAAGCCTTTACTTTTTCTTCATTCATTATTTATGGACCCTTTTTAATTAGTTTCAGTCTTGTTTAACCAGATGAATTAATCTTTCTTTTTTTTTAAAGAATGAATTAATTTGAATAATTTTTATTTAAAAGAACACCACTTTGCAACTTGAATATTCTTCTAGTGTTGTACTGTAGGAGTTGCTCAAGACTCTTCCTCCTGTAAATCATGTAATATTAGCAATTTCTACAGGAGACTGAGGGCTGCATCTCAGCTTCTCATACTGAAAACAGTGCTTGGATATACCATTTAAGACCATAAATATCCCTATTTACTCATCTTCACTCTCTGGGGAAAAAAAAAAAAATTCTTGTTTTATCTACCTTGAAAAAATGGTCATTTCTGGTAGAGCGAAATATAGCATTCCACTTTGGTAAATAAAAATATATATATATATATGCAACTGACAGCAGTTTTCCTATGGAAGCTTCTAAAAATTTAAATACATTTTTGGAAAAAGGTGAAAGTATTAAAAATCACTATTAGCATTTTCTGTTTCTGAGGTCAAAACTGTACTTTAACATTTATGGCCAGCCTATATTTATTTTGGACTCGATGATCTTAAAGGTCTCTTCCAACCTTAATGATTCTATGATTCTATATCTTAGAACTATTTAAAAGATGCTAAAATGTCCTTTTGATATTATCCTCTCGAAGATGTTAGGACAAGTGCTACCTACTACTGTGGTGTCGTTCCCAATATTCCTATTTATTGCTCTTTTGTTCAGCCATGATGGATACTTAAAGAAGGTCCTATAAAAATATGCTGGAAAGAAAGCAAGGAAGAGTAAAGAACTTCTGTAGATCATGCGCAGCCCATGTATGAAGTGGATAGGAAAGACTGACTTCCAAATAAGAGCTTTCTGGATTCTAACATTCATGTGCAGTGGATTTCATTCCAATCCAGTTATGTGTTTATAACATGAATTAGCTTAATGATAGACTGACAAATTGAAAACTGAGGCCAAGAATTCAACTGGTATGAAAAATGCTTGTCCTCATAACCTTAGGAAGGATACTTGAGCCGTTTGTATGAATCCCTATGACATGGTTCTCAGTACAGTATTGCAATGAACAGACCTTTGTTAAGTGTCTTAAAGAGGTGTACATAAAACAGCATTAAACCAAAACTAGAACACTGGAGCCAGACTGCTCACAGGTTTAAAAGGATATTTGAAAATTACATAGCTAATTAAAAAGGAATGAAAAGATGATTCAAGAATGGGTGCTTGTCTCATCAGAAAGTGGTTTCAGAGATAAAGGTTTAGAGCATATAAATACATGTGTGTGGAGAAAATACTGGATCATACCTAGTGTCATGGTTTAACTCCAGCCGGCAACTAGGCACCAGACAGCTCCTTGCTCACTCCCCCCCGGCGGGATGGGGGAGAGAATCAGAAGGGTAAAAGTGAGAAAACTCGTGGGTTGAGATAAAGACAGTTTAATAGGTAAAGCTAAAGCCACACATGCAAGCAAAGTAAAACAAGGAATTCACTCACTACTTCCCATCGGCGGGCAGGTGTTCAGCTATCTCCAGGAAAGCAGGGCTCCATTACGCGTAACGGTTACTTGGGAAGACAAACACCATCACTCCGAACATCTCCCCCTTCCTCCTTCTTCCCCCAGCTTTTAATTGCTGAGCATGACATCACATGGTGTGGAATATCCCTCTGGTCAGTTGGAGTCCGCTTTCCCAGCTGTGTCCCCTCCCAACTGCTTGTGCACCCCCAACCTCCTTGCTGGTGGGGTGGTGTGAGAAGCAGAAAAGGCCTTGGCTCTGTGTAAGCACTGCTCAGCAGTAACTAAAACATCCCTGTATTATCAACACAGTTTCCAGCACAAATCCAAAACACAGCCCCATACTAGCTACTATGAGGAAAATTAACTCTACCCCAGCCAAAACCAGCACACCTAGCTAAACCAACAAAGGAAGGTATAATTAAGACACAGAACTAGAATCTGTTACTACAGTTGAAAGAAGGAATGGTTTTATTAAGTGTTTTAGCAAATTTCAAAGTTGACGTTGAATTCTACATCTCATTTCTTCAAATTGAGATTGGATGTCTGTCTTTGATTTGTGTTGTAATCAGGTGTAAATTACTATGTACAGCCCAGGGTTAACAACACAATTTCTAGTTTTAGGATATGGAACCTAGATCTAGAGACTGACTATATGAGAAGACTTCATTCTACCAGTTCTTTTTCTATCTTCATTGTTGTAGAAAGAAAATTCGAAGTAGCAAATCTTGTATTTAGCACTAAATGTGTGGGATTCCAGAATTTGGCACTATTTATTAGGAGAGTTTCTAAAGCTGAGGGTTTCAGCTCTTCTGCAGAGGGCAACTATCAAGAGAAATCTTGGTTTCTTAGAAACTGATGTACAGGTTTTCACAATAAATATTTAGAATTAGCACACTGTTCCCTGGGTAGCAATATGGTAATAGAAAACATGGGTAGTGTGTTTGATTCAGCTGCTGTGTTTGAAAGCAATCCACTGCAATCCCATTGGGCTAGATGAAGCTCTTAAAAGTGTTAATTTTTCTGTGTACGATAAGTAGCAGTAAAGCCCTGCAAATCTACATAGACTTGAGAGCTGAATTAGTAAGTTTTATTTATATTTGGGATTTATCCACATTTTAAATGGTTCTATACTGGGAGAATCTCAAGTCATTGTCAAATTTTAGACACTAATCACTGGGTTTACAACAAAAGAGAATCTATCCTTTAATAAAAATTTAAGGATTTTAATATGTTTCTCAGAAGACTGAAAAGAAAGATTACTTGTTTGATATAAAAATGTTTTAAAGAGTTTGCAGCTCCTGTTTGCTCCAAATTTGGATATTATTTCAGAAACTTCTACTTCTCATATTGGTTTTTGTCCCCTTCCCCTTCCCCATAATGGTTGCCACATTTCCACTAAAGGCAGCCCCAGAGAGCGCTGGCCACCAGGAGTACTATGAACAGGACGGGCAAACGGGGTGTGGCACATCAGCTAGGGTGTGGCGCGGCAGTTTGCGTGGCAGTCGTGACGGAGGGAGCACAGGGAGGGCGCTTCTTCGAAGGAGAGGCATTCCACGGGCCGAGTGGGAGACTCGGCGTGCACATAACCCACCAACGGGGCACAGGTCAAGGGCACTCATCCTGCCCAACCCTCAAGGCAGAATGGTGGGCACTCGTCTGAGGGTAAAGGCCGCAGCTCCAGCTGGGGGGTCTGCACCATCTACCCCAGTGG
>NW_008825615.1:17211612-17211948 GCF_000699105.1 Pygoscelis adeliae
TGTGTCCAGCTCTGGAGCCCTCAGCATAAGAAAGACACGGACCTGTTGGAGCGGATCCGGAGGAGGGTCAGAAAAATGACCAGGGGGATGGAACACCTCTGCTATGAAGAAAGGCTGAGAGAGCTGGGGTTGTTCAGCCTAGAGAAGGGAAGGCTTTAGGGAGACCTCCTTGCAGCCTATTAGTACTTAAAGGAGGCTTATAAAAAAGCTGGCGGCATACTTTTGAGCAGGGCCTGTTGCGACAGGACAAGGGGGAATGGCTTTAAACTACAGGGGGGTAGATTGAGACTAGATATAAAGAAGACATTTTTTACGCTGAGGGTGGTGAAGCACTGG
>NW_008825615.1:17211970-17236109 GCF_000699105.1 Pygoscelis adeliae
GTTGCCCAGCGAGGTGGTGGATGCCCCATCCCTGGAAACATTGAAGGTCAGGTTGGAGGGAGCTCTGAGCAACCTGATCTAGTTGAAGATGTCCCTGCCCATGGCAGGGGGGGTCGAACTAGATGACCTTTAGAGGTACCTTCCAACCCAAACTATTTTATTCTGTGATTCTATGATTTTTCCATTATTTAGAAGTCTTTATACAGCTTACTTGCACATTTTGTCTTGGGCTTTTCTTAGTGAGAACCTAGTATATGAAGCTTAACAACCATTGTTACAAATCTGGACAAGTTTTCTCCTCTCATTTTTCTAGAATTATGACTGATTTTATTCACAAACTAAACCACCTGTATTCTTTATGTGTCTGATGCAGAACTGATGTACACTTTTATTAAGATCTCATGATCTGATAAATTCAGGCAACAGATATGAAATTCATAATTAGAAACAGGACGTTTCCATTCTAATAATCAACTGTGATCTGTGTAAAATAAACTACAAAATTTCTCCATCTCAAGAAGAGCATATTTTTCAGAAAAAACATTACATCTAACCCTGATTTAGCATTCTCCAGTCCTTCAGAGTCTTTTGTAATCTGTTCCAATGGTTAATTATCCTTATTGTTAAAAACAAGCATCTTATTTCCAGGCTTGTTTATGGGTAGTTTCAGGTACCAGCCATAACGTGCTCTTCTGTCTTTGTCTACAAGAATGAGGAGCTGTTATCAGACCCCAGTTCCCAGTAAGTGCTTACAAACTGTTACCAAATTATGCCACAACTTCCGCTTTGATAATATGAAATGATATTATGAAGTGATAATATGAAGTGATCAATTTTTTTTTTAGTTTTTCACAAAATGGTATCTGATTTTTTAATTATTCTTGATTTTTTTTTAAATCCTCTGCAGATTGCATTATCTTCTTGGTTACAAACTAAAATTGTGAAAGAGGAAAGAGCATTACAGTAGAAGACATCAGCTTGTTATTTCCCTATCACCGTAACACAAGCTCGTGTTAAGCAGGTTACCCATTGGTCCCCATGTCACTTGGTGCAGTACTTGGTTTTGTTTGTTTGTTTTGCAGTATAGACATGTCCTGGGGGACAGCTCAAGAATTTTGTTTGGATGGAAACCAATTGATGAAAATGGAGAAGCAGCATAGATGCGATAAGAGTTTATGTTTTCTATAAGTTTATCAAGTCACAACTGGCTAATCTTCCCTTCTGCCAACCCAGAGCACTGAGTGCCACAACATCTCTTGTGATCAGACTTTGTCAGGAATTCTAATGGAAACAGTAGAGGAGCTGTGCCCAATGAGTCTTATGAAAACTTGTCCCTTTCGAGACAGATAGCAGAGGCCTCCAGTCAGCTAAAGCAAAGGAACCGTCTACCTTAGGATACACTGGTTTTGGCTGGGATAGAGTTAATTTTCTTCATAGTAGCTGGTACAGTGCTGTGTTTTGGATTTAGGATTAGAATAATGTTGATAACACACTGATGTCTTAGTTGTTGCTGAGCAGTGCTTACACTAAGTCAAGGACTTTTCAGCTTCTCATACTGCCCTGCTAGCGAGGAGGCTGGGGGTGCACAAGAAGCCGGGAGGGGACACAGCCAGGACAGCTGACCCAAACTGGCCAAAGGGACATTCCATACCATATGACATCATGCTGAACAAAAAAATGGGGAGGTTGGCCAGGGTGGTGTGGCTGCTGCTCGGGAACTGGCTGGGCGTCGGTCAGCGAGTGGTGAGCAATTGCATTGCATTGTGCATCACCCGTTTTGTATATTCTTTTATCATTATTATTATTTTCCCTTCCTTTTCTGTCCTATTAAATTGTCTTTACCTCAACCCATGAGTTTTACCTCTTTTCCGATTCTCTCCCCCTTCCCACTGTGGGGGGAGTAAGCGAACAGCTGTGTGGTGTTTAGCTGCCTGTGGGTTAAACCATGACAGTAGACCACCCTTTTTGAAAGGTACTTTCATGAGAATCAAGAGCAAATGCCTTTTTTTTCCTTTCTGGGATGAATTTTTAAGTTTTTGTTCTGGTAGTCTTATTCCCTGCACCTTACCATTTAGCACTATAAAGCAAGTCCAGCTGTCCTTCAGGGCATTTAAAAGGCCTGGAGGACTCAGAAATGAAGGTAAATAGATCCAGAGCAGATCCTTGCAGAGTCCACCCAAAAAACCCAAGAACCTTTTCCAGAACATGCGTTTGTAGCAAATAGAGTGGTAGGAAAGTACACAACAGCATGGAGTTGCCTGGCCTCAGTGTTAAACAAAGTCAGTCTGTCCTCAATGAGCTTTCCCTGAGACATTTGACATCTAGTGGGAGTTTGTCTAATTTTGTAGCTGGGAGACTGTCAGAGGGCAGTTTTGGGGAATGCAGCTGAAGAACAGCCCCATACCACTCACAGCATGTGGTCTAAAATTTGTTTACTGAGCAGATTAGGTACATATCTATCTATCTATCTATCTATCTATCTATCTATCTATCCATCCATCCTGTGTGTATAGACACACATGTACACACACACACACAGTGGATAGCGATTTCTGTTCTGTGACACACACACAAAGACTCCCCCAACTCTCACGCCAGCTCGTTGGAACATCAGGTCTTCTGGACCCAGGAGAACAGGACCCTCACACCAGCTGGTTGCCATGTCAGGTCTGCTGGTGGCTTGGCTTCTCTGTGTTCCACCTTGTGCTCAGTTTTCTACACCCTATATTTAATGTCTGTGTATATTCCCCTGGGGGTCTTTTGTTTTAACATTTTATAGCTTTCTACGTTAAATCACTGGCATAAGCTGCTGATGGCCTCACCTCCAGAGCAATCTCTAAATAACCAAAACTGACTGACCTTCTACATGTGGCTTGAATATAGGCAGCAATGTTAATGGCTGTCAACACTTGCTGGGTCCAAAGGAGCATGTTTTGCTTTGGAAACACTCTGTTGTGGAAGTGCAGCAATAACATAGAAATTCCCTGCCTGTAACAAGTGGTTGATGGCCTTGTGCACAGCAGGGAGTTGTTTCTTCGCTAAGGTAACTTGCTGCACAGAGACAGTCATATTCAAAGCATTTAGGTTTCATGCTGACATGCACATTGGTACAGATAGATATTGCTCATCTGCAAAAAGCATGTGTATTTCTTTACACTGAACATACTTAAAACTGCCAGTAACTGTATTAGTAACTGCAACTTAGTTTAAGAATGCTTAACTTGACAAAAACAGTCATGTAAAATATACAGTACTGCATGTTGTGCATATACTGGACTTTGTTACCCACAGCTAGGAAATTCTTTTGAATTTTTTAATGGCTGTTTTTGGTGTCTAACATTGTGAAAGCTGGGTTCTTTTTTTATTTAATAGATATGGTCAACATGGATTTACCTAGCTTATATTGTAAAGAATAAACTTCGAAAATAGAGTGTGACTACTAATTTATTTGTTTTTAGCAATACAGTAGCAATCTCTGTTTTCTTTTATTTGAAAAAAAAGAAACCCCAATCTGATGTAGCTTTATATAAAGAATGAAGCCAATAATTTTACTAGTTGGAGGGCTGTGCTTCAGTGATGTTTGTAGGAAGTACTAAGCCTGATTTATTGAACAAGCTGTACAAGATCCAAAAACTTCAGAAGGTGTGGAGAAAGTAAATTTTTGAAAAATAGGGTATGAAAAATTAATGAACAAATAATAATTTTTATTCTTAGCATGTTACTAGAAATAGAGTACATCTATCCCACCCAGCAGCTGCATTGTGTACAAGCTCTTGAGAGTACTTGTGGAGGTGAGGAGAATATAAATGACAAGTTGAAGAGTAAAAAAATAAGCAGAGTCAGAAATATAGTCAGTAAGTATGTAAAATACATCAAAATAAAAGAATGTGGGAGCTTTTTATTCCATTATTAAAAAAAAATAGAAACTGAAAATTTGAATATTTTTTTAAATTATGTGTTTTAATTTTTAATATATTACTATGATAAATGGTCAGTACAAAAGAACACATGTTGTTTTCAGAGCCAACACAAAAATGCAAATATCTTAACTTATCTTAGAGGTATTTCCAGTAAAACTAGAGAGAAATTAAATATTTCTTTGCTCAATGGAGTTGAAGATAATTCTTGGTAAATGAAATGTACCATCTGTATTTATTTATTTATTTTTAATATTCCTAATTATTATGTTCTTAATTATCTAGTCACACTGAACAGAATTACCGCCATGAAGCTATCATGCTGAAAAATCCCATTTCAACTTTAATTTAGAACTAAATGTTCTCATTCACTGATACAAACTAGTATTTATTTTCTTGAAAGTATTCCCTTAGCAGTACTCTTTCAAATTACTTTTTTCATATAACAGAGATCCCCATTCAGTTTCTAATCACTGTATCTAATAATTAGTTTTAGCTCCACTACAATAAAATAGTGCTTGCTGTGCTTATTTTAACTGTTGATGACTTTATTTACAAAGAATACATTGAAGAACTTACCAACTTGCTTGTTTGTTTGGTTTTTTTAATTACATTTAATTATGATATGCTTCCATATGAACATTCTTTTTATTAGCTAAAACATGGAACTTCAGTAGCTTTGTATTTGTTACATTACATAAAAGAATTCTATAAAACTGTGTTCTATCATTTATAACACTTCAGTTGCAGACATTTCATTTCAATGCTCATTTTTATAAACTTGATTACTTATTTACTTTATATCTTGAAATTAGTATCGAATGAACTGTGTTTGCTGACTAATAAGCTTCAACCATGAGTCAAAGGACTCCAAAATGAAAGCATTTTAAAGAATTCGGTTCCTATAAATGGCAGAGAGATCAGCAGTCTTTTATTGTCAGTATGCTTTTATTTTTTGCAGGTCAATACAGTTAACAGGGAAGATACCCAACTGGCACAATCATACCTTATTTTTCCACAGTATAATGTCTTTATATGTAGTAGTTCACACTATGATAGCAGTATGCCTCAGCTGAGTGCTGACCTCCTATTCCCACCTCTCTGCTTTTTTTTTTTTTTTTTTAATTTGAGGTAGGAATATCTACAGAATTTTACTGTATCTGCCTTTTCAGATTTCTAGTGTGAGTCTGATGAAAATATCTCAACTGCTGAAACATCAATCTAATCATGATTTGGATCAGATTTAAGTCTTCAAAAAGTTTGATTTTTTTCTAGTTTTTCTTGTTTTGTTTGTTTGTTTTTTAATAATGTAGAATAAATGTGAATGTAGACCATGAGATTTCAATACTAGCATTGCTAATTCCAAATTTTATTTTGCTGTAACTCTGAATCAGTCTTTTGAACCTCAGCTTAATAAAAGCCAAAGATAAAGTCAGTGGCAGTAGTTAGCAGCTAATGTTGATGAGGTGAAGCTCCCACTGCAAATGATAGTCTGTCTGCTTTCCACTGTCTAAAGTATGGAGAAAATACAACCCTTTGACATTTAAATTTTAAGTACAACTCTGCCTTGATTTTGTATCTTCATAGTGAAATTTTATATTTATTAAAAAAAAAACTCTGAAATTTTGCACTAAATCAGAGAGAAAAATGTAGAGAGGGCAGATAGAGATGCTTATGCAAGACTCCCCCTATTTATATAGTGCCAGCAATGGGATATCAAATACAGACTGATTATTAATAAACTTTGTATGTTTCTAAATTCTTTGAATCACCACCAGTTTTTGAAAATAATAATTTAACTTTTAAGGAAAGCAATGGTATTGCACATTTACCACATTTTAGTCATCTTTCATTAGGAAAAATATTATTAAAAACATTACATTTGGTAATTTTATCACCAAACAAAGTACACAATCCCTAATTTTGAAATACAAGGTATATTTAAATTAATAAAACATACAAACATTTGTAAAAGAAATTTTAAGTTACTTGTATCTTCTTCTCTTTAAATTCTTGACGTGAAAGCAACTTGACATGGAATCTTTTCTGGGCTTTAAAATAGATAAAGTGTAGGGAGATTGCAGATTGGTTCTTATATATTAAATATTAGAAAAGAAAAAAAATATAGCCTAGTCATACAGTTTTTTCTAAATTATAGTCTTTTTTTTTTAATTTGATTATACAGAGAGTGTTCAGCAGAACACATCTTTATGTTTTAGAAAATGTCAGAAAATGTCATAAAAGAGCAGTAAAGATGTTCATCTGAAACCTAAGTAGATCAAGTTCCTCATTGTTCACAGATTTACATATTTCTCAATTAAAGCTAATTAGTTGTCATGCTGCTGCTGGAATAGTTTATATAGAACAATTGACATACTTGAATTCATACATACAATTCATTCATCCAGTTTTATCTATCTTTATGGGTACCTCATTTTTTAAAGTTGTACAATGACTTGATTCAGTGGTTTTATCAAATGGTCGTATATTCTTTCCACTACTTTTCAAACTGCTACTTGTATTTAAGAGCGATCTGTCAACAGACTGAGTAGCTAAAAGAATTGAAAATGCATGTGTTTCTGTTCTGAAATGCTGGTTTATGTTCAAACTTAATTACTGACAGATTTTTACTGAACTTCTGGGGAAAAAAAAAAACACAACTGATCTAAAATACAGATTTAATTCCTTTTGAGCAATGATAAATATTGGTAATCGGAGAATAATCTGGCCAAACTGAGGCTTTACAGTGTCATAAAAACACGGAGCCATATTTCATCCTCTTCTTTTCAGTGATAACAGATTAATGATTTCTAAGCTGTATTGATAGTCAGCTGCATACATGTAATTTGATGACTGCATATAAGCAGTCTGGTGTAGGTAAGGCTGGCAATGGCTAGGGCCCAGAGTACTCTATAGCGTCTTACAGATGATTTCTGCAGCACCTGCACTTAGATTCTACAACATGAAATGTGATCTCTGTGGCACTTTTCCCCCTTTTATCCTCCTATGCCTATAGTATTCTAAAATTAAAAGAGAAGAGCTGAACCCGTGTAAGGTGTACAGTATATATAAAGATACACAAATATAAATATTTTTAAAATATACAATGGAGGGAATATATCTGCATAGCTAAAAGACCTATGTCTATTAACTTAGAGAAAAAACACACGTTGGTTGGAATAAACAAAGAACACGAGAAGAAGTATACGGGATTGAATGGAGCATATAAATATGGAAGTGTACATAGGAATAGAATGTGATCTTTGTCTAGAGTTCTGTATCAGTGACAGTATATTTGCACGAAGCTGAGAAAGAAAGTATTTCCTTACCACTTTGCATGAGACAGGCTTCTCGGCTGCTACCACTAGCTGTTGTTGTTGTTGTTGTTGGTTTGTTTTTGATTTTTTATAGTTATGATTGAAATAATGTTTCTAAATGTTCATCTGATGTTCCTGATGCTTTTCTAATTTATGAAACATTAACATTAGTGGCTTTCGGTGGATAAATAAATAAGGTTCTCAGAGGGAGGTGATTTCTTTTATTAGGCTAACTGCTATTATTAGATAAAATATAGAAACTTTTGGGTACCTAATCCACTTCTAGAATGAGGTAAAAGAAGCAAATATGAAAGGTAAATACAGAGCAGCTGTTCCAAACTTTTTTGACTTGCATACTTTAACCATTTAAATGATCCAAGGCAAAAAGCTCATAAGGTACCTGTTGAGCCTTTACAGGTGTTAAAAAGGACAGAGGTGATAAGTACGTCAGTTCTTATGAGACAGTGAGAAAATAATCTTGTGCAACATTAAGGAATTAGCTGAAAGAGAATTGCTATAAAACTCATCTCTCTCCTGAATCTGATGTTTAGTGTTCAATCTGAATTATTAATTTTTGATTCCAAACTCAGCTTTAGAAGTTGTCTTGTGAGTCTCCTATAAGAATCTTGTTTGTAGAGTAATTATATGATTAAAAAAAGAAAAAGAAAAAAATTCTGCCATTGTTGACTGGCGTTCTTTCCTCATCAGTTATCTGCATTACTTTGTTCTGCTCTTCTGTGGTCGTTTGGTTTCACTGACAAGTTCCTGCAAATCCAGTTCAGGCATTGTATGACATTTTGGGAAGTGCATGGGTAGGATCCACTAATTTTTATGTTAATATTATTCTCTGAGACAAGTATAAAAGAAAATTGGAGGATTGAACATCACATTAATAGTAGCAGAACTAATAGTTCTGTGTTAAAGTTTGATGGTTTTATAGGATCTGAGATTATACAGAGAAATATTTCTAATTTAAAAAAAAAGTAACCGTTATGTAAACAGTATCCAAGAATTGGCCTCATAACAAAATTGTGACTTACTACAGTTTTCCAGGAATTCCCATTATACATGCAACCAGATCTGTAGAGTCTCTGGGTACTTTATGATCACAAAACCAAACCAAGCTAAACAGAAAAAAAAAGAAAGTGCAGTTTCCTAAAAGAAAATGCAATGCACTGGATTACATTCCAGAAAATTTTTATATCAGTTCCTTACTTTGCTTTTCATTTTAAATGTGTATGCATTTGTACATGTATTTAGAAGGTAGAAAGCCTTCAGGGACAATATATGTGTATCTTTTCCTATTGTATCATTAATAATCCAAGTAGGTTTTTGTTTGAAAAACATCATTATTATCATAAACCTTCTAGGACTACATGAATTTTAGTATTACTTTAGTTTTTTGTGAATAGAGGATTTGGATATTCTGCATTAGCATTCACATACTTTTAATTGGATACTACTGTGCTAACTGTACTGTACCGCAGGAAGATGCTGAAGCACATAAAGGAATATCTGGCAATATGTCATATAGGAAAATATAATAAAACTACTTTTAGAGAAACATTTCTGCTCAGTCACAAACCAAATGGTTTCCTTCAATTTTAGAAGCTATGGTTTTTTCCTCTTTCTATTACTTAAATTTTTCACGTTTGTGTACTTTTGGTTGACCTGAGTGTCCTATTTTCTTCATTTCAAATATATCCTTTCTCAGGCACACTTATTTAAACAGGTGTTTGCTACATTTCCAAAGGTATGTTCAATGAAAAAGAATGAGATCATAACACAAGTGCTTTTGAGCATGTAGATCTTAATACATGCCTGTATTTCATATGGCTGAACAGCGTATGAGTAAAGCTATTCCAATTCTTATGGACTACTTTCAAGGTTAGTGGAGGAACAGGATATAGGAAGTCTGTGAAGTAAGATCTAAAAGAAAAACATTAGTGTCCATTACCAATATATTACTAAAATGGCTGTAACTGCACATTGTATGAGGCCAGCAAACACTAATTTGCAACTGACATTAAGGAAATAAATGCTACTATCAAGATATACCACTGAAATTATACACTTCTTATAATAAGAATCTGGTCCTGTTCTTGTAGATAATCTTTTAATATCACATTTGTTTTTAAATATTGCCCGAGTTTTGTGTGAAAAGCTTATTTTATTAATAGCCAGTTAAAACCAAAGGAAAACTGAAAAAAACCCTACAGCTGCCAGTGCATTATGATAGGTGGTATCTTGGAGGTATTGCCAAGAATTCTTGTGTACTTCTAGTCAGGGAATGAAAAACAAAAACTTGTGCACATAATGCAAGAGGGATTGAAGGGAGTGTTTTTTGCCTGGAAGTTTCATGGTGTCTGCCATGGGACCAGGGCATTTCCATTAGTAATGGACATAGGGTCAAGCCACTCTGGGACTTGTCCATGGGGCAGCAAAAGTCACAGTCAAAATTACATCATTCTCCTCCACTGATTTCTCCTTGGCTGTACACAGACTAGTAGAATAAGGGATGTCCAGAATGGAAATTGGATTTACATGTAGAACTCCTGTACATTATTGTCAAATAATGCTTAAAAAAATCAAAACTAGAGCTTTTGAAAGTTGATAAAGAAGCAAGTGTTTAGTGATAGCATATCTGGTACTTCAGTTCACTAACTTCTATATCAATTATAGTGCATAATTTGCAATACTTATAGCAAGTGTTTATGAGGAAGATAGCCACAATAAGCCAGTGAAAGTTAATAATATGTTAGGTCGCACTTGTTAGTAAGAATATATAGAATGGTTTCTTACAAATCATCTTACTAAATTGATCAAAGAAGCAAATTCTGTTAGGAATTTCTTGTGCTTTCATGTACAATTTACTTGGTAAGATTTATTTTCTCTGTGGTATTGGGAAAAACTATTCAGCCAAGTACCTCATACCGTGCTATTGATGAAAATAATTTATGTGAATCATGAATTCTTTTGTGTGGTTTGTCAGCACTTCGAGTCCTCCAGTGTGAATGAATGTTAAATCCCACTGCTTTCTTTTCCAAAATATGGAAAAACAAATTTAAAATCAAATAGAAATTCAGGTATGAAATAAAAATGCAAAGTTGCTCCTCAAAGTAAACTTTCTACATTTATTCTGTGATGAAATAAAACATAGGTTTCTGCATATTTTGTTTTGTTTTTGTCAAATAATGATATGAAGTCTTCTTGGTATGATTTTGTCTTAACTAACAGTAGCTGTAAATGCAGACACTGGAGTATTGTCTTTGAAGCTTTGCTATTAAAAACACAGAGATACTTCTAGTAAAAAGAGCTATACCTGTGCACCCACCTAACTGACTATCTATATTGTTTTGAAGTGTATTATTTATAAATAAAATGCTAAATAATTTATCTCCATCTGTGTAGCTGAATATTACCACCGTATTACTCTGTAACTGTCAACTCTGTAAGCTAATGTGCGTGTTATAGAAGCTAATCCAGGGAAATTTGACGTAACTTTCTAGGTCTTTAAAAATAAAATGCCTAGTGAGACAATGTTTTAAACAAGTACCCAGTAATGCTTAATTGGGTTATCTGTCTGGGAAGATATTTGAAGACTGTATTACAGAATGAGGCTTCACTAAATGCACTTTCACTGACACGTGTCTTTAATTACGAAAAGGGCATGCAAGTCAATTACTTTCATTTCTTCCCAAATTAGAAATTTTGCATCCACCTGCCTCTTCCAGTGCTATTTACTGAATTCTTCCGCGGATTGAGATAGTTTTGGATATATTCTTAATATTTCAGTTAAAATATGTACTATGGCCTAAATTAATTCTTTGAAGCTTGATTGCTACAAACAAGCACATTTGTGTGTTTATAGGAAATTGGGCAGTTCTAAAACATAAGAAAATGCAACTAGCAATCCTCAAAAAATTCTCATTTTCTTTCAGAAAAATTAGAAGCTTATTTGCATGATTATCCATACTCGGTGAAAGTGCACTGTGAATGGAAATACAAATGGTTTAATTTCAGCAAAGAACTTTTATATACACCTAAATAAGTCTGTTTGTCATCCTATTTGATTTATATGGAATTTTTAAATACTCAGGCATTTACATAAATATCATATCGAGTGAACACTCCTGTGAGGTAAAAATGTGTAGCTACACATAGTAATTGATTATGTTTTCCCTGTCCCTGAGAAACTAAAGCACAAGCTTTTGATGTTCAGAGGAGACATCCGTTACCTTTTTTTTGTCAGAAGCTTCCAGCAAGCAGTAGGCAATCGATCAACTCTATTCAGAAACTGCAGAAGTAAACTCAGGGAGTGTGGCTTTGCTAAATGCAAATGTGTATTTACAACACTCACATGACTCTTTGGCAGATACTTTATGGGTACTCATTTTCCTCCCAAGCTCTCTCTCAGGTACTACCACAAGATCGCTCCTGTGTACCATCTAAACAGCTGGTGTGGTTTTAACATGAGAAACATGTCAGCTTCAGAAGTTAACACTGAATGTATTTACAGTAGCTTATAGTATTTGAGTAAGCTGTTTTTCTGCAATGTCTTTCATTAGTATAAATTCTATGTATGATATTTTAAATCCAGTTGATTAACACCTATACTAAAACCATACTGGTTTTGTTCCATAACTGCAGTATATATATATATTTTTTTTTTTTTTTCTGTGCCTCAAAGTACTGCAAAATTAAAAACCGTATAATGCACATGACACTGTGAAGGAAATTCAGAAATAAGAACAATTTTACAAAAAATCAGAAGGGAAGAAAAGGAAAATTTGAGTCCTATTGATTTCACTAATGGAATAAATTCCTATATTTCCTCCGCTTTTCTCTCTACTCCTACATCATCAGATTCTTTTTGTCTTTTCTCTGCTTCCAGGGAAACAGTCACAGGTTATGAATGAGATTTTCTTCACTGATGGCTTCACATAGGCTTTGGATCAACTGTCAATATGTCTGTTTTGGTTTATACATGATAGACCAATTGATTTTTACTGCCATTTTTTACCTTCCTATATTCAAAGTCACAATAAGCTCTCAGGAAAAAATATTACTGGTATTTTTGTATCTGTGTAATAACTAAACAGGGACTTTAACAGTGCCACATCAGACAAGGGCATTCACTTTTAATTAGTTCTCCTGATGGTCAAAATTTTCCCTGTTGTTTCCCCAGACTGTCTTGTAAGCTCCTCCAGTGGAGCCCCACCAGGATTATTAGGGATCTGGAGCACACAATATATGAGGAGATGGTGAGAGAATTGGCTTCATTCAACCTGGAAGAGAAGGTCTGAGGAGCTGGGAAAATTATTGCTGTCCTCAACCTAATGTGAAGGTAGTAGATGGAGGCAAGACACACCCAGACTCTTTGTAGAGGTACATAGTAATAAGATGAGAAAGGAAATTCCAACTAGATATAAGAAAAAAAAAAATTCCCATGGGAACAGGTTGCCCAGAAAGGCTGAGAATCTCCATCCTTGAAGATATTAAAAACTTCGCTGAACAAGGCCCATACATCACCACACAATTGGATCTACTCTGAGTTGGGGGTTGGACTAAATGATTTCCAGATCTCCCTTCCAATATAATTTATTTTATGTTTCTAAATTTACTTCCAATTAAAATAATAAATAGCATTTTCATTTTGTCCCAATTGATTTTGATTTCATATTCTGTTTAACTTCAAATGCCACCAGTATTTGTATTTTCCAACTTCATTCTTTTACCAAGAGCCCACCATCATTCCATGAGCTTCTATGAAGTTCACAAAGTCTATGCCTTTCCTATTCCTTTGCTTGCCCTCACTACTAGCATAAATGAACAGTGAGCAGCAGTGCTTCTTACAGATATGGTTGTGTGAAAAAGAGAGGGTTATAGAGTATATGTATATATGAAATATAGTGCCATTGGGGACCATAGGACCTGCAGTGATTTGCAGTGACACAATGAACTTGTTTGTTTTAAAAATTGTTTGTACTGCATTCTGTTATTACATGAAAATCACTGAAAAGTTTACTTTTTCTTCTGTCTTATCACTCATATTTCTGTGAACCTTTATAACAAGGTTTTAGAAACACGAGCATACAATCAATATCTCTCTTAAAATGAACATAATGCATCAATTTAAGCCTTTTTAAAACACAAGTCTCTTTTAATGCTATAGAGTATAATCAATAAATTGTTGTAATTATAATTTACACATGTGCCTGAATATAAATATAAATACTATAAATTAATCCTTTTCGTATTCCGGGTAGCCTATGAAGTTTTTTTCCACTGCCTCATTTACAGACATCAGCTGCATGATTGACAGTGTTAATTGTAGTGGAATTTATGTCAGACACAAGCTTTATCTGGAGCCTTGGAGTCAATGTTTATAGTTGCTACGCAACCTTTGAAATGCATAAGAGTAATGTGATTTTATGTTTTTGTCTTTGCAAGTGCTAGGGGAGCACTGTGATGTAGTACTAGAGCCAGCAGATCATTCTGGGATGTTTTAAACAACTGCTTTCAAAAAAACCTGGCTATGATAGTGTAGTCCTTCATCTTAATGAATACATAAGTTAGAATTGCAAATGGAAGTGTGTCTTTGGATTATAGCTGTCAAAAATTTATGCTTTGGTTTTATTAAAGCATCCAGAAATAGAATTTTGGGCAGTTGTGTGTGTTTCCAGATACAAGTTTAGTATAATGTTTAGTATAATGTTTGTTCTTTCCTCTTCTGTGATATTTCCCCATGCCATGTTCTGGTCCTTGAGTGTTTGGATTTATTTGTGCTATTTGTTTCTCTAAACTGCAACTACCTGAAGGAAAAATTTCATGTGTTCGTCAGAGAAGACTCTTTTATTAAATGTCTATTGTTAGAAAGTACTTGTACTGCTTTTATTTAAAGAACTCCCGCACATGTGACATTAAAAAAATGGGTAAAGTCCATGCTGACAGGTTTTATTAGGCCTAGATGTTGCAGTTTGTTGCTGTGTTGGGCTGACAAAATGTAATGCCACTAGAGTCTGCAAGAGTTGCAATGAATGGCATTCAATAAATGGTTTAGCAAGTTTTTGTACATCATAACCTTAACTGTATTTAGTAGTTTTTGATGTGTCAAAACCAGTGTCTTCTAGCTCTTGGGATTCTTTGGCTTCAAACTTTGTTTAAACATAGGCAATTTTTTTTTTTTATTAGTTGTAAATAACTTTTCGGCTGTACATTAAATTTGTAAAAGAAAAGAAAAGAAAACAAAAAAATGTCCCATGGCATTTTTTACATACTCCTAGTATTACAAAAGATCATCTAGATCATAGATTTCAGTTTCTTCAGTCTCAAGCAACTATCACTAACTCAAGAGAATGAAGACAGTATATTCTGAAGCACTAGCACACCTTATTCTATCCAACAACTACTAAAATCTTAAGATTTTAAGGCTGAAATAGAATGTCATACAGGAAAACAGCAGGAAAGACCCAGGATGTTGCAAAAAGTTCCTGCAGAGCCTCAAATCCTCCGTGGAAGCACATCCTGCTACGGATTAGAGCAAATCCTAAACTGGGTTGTCCTTACTGATTTGACCAGAACAAAGACTTATTACCTGACTTCAATACGAATTAATTCTGAGTGATAGCTGACGGAGAGATCTTAATTTCCACTAAGGACATTCAGTCCCAGTGAGCATTTCTCTAGTTGTGGCTGAACTGTGGTGTTACAGAAGGTGATCAATAAATATTTCTTGGAGGACAACAAGGGTAAGAGGAAAAAGAAATACATTCTCAGCATTTTCAAATTGTCTGTAGAAGCTCTGAAATATAGAACTAATAGGATATAATATAATGCAAAAAAACCCTGGGCTCACTAGATTTCTTTGATCCCACTTGAAGTTACAACAACTCAGAAATTGAGGGACTAATATCAAATGCATATTTTCCATTTCAAGCAATTTTCTGAAATCCTTTTTGTTTTCAATGGTTTTGTCTATGTGTTTCCATAAATTGGTTTCTGTTTGACTTAAGATGAAGGTGTTCTCAAGATCTTTCACGACTACATATATGTAAGCTTTGTGTAATAGTGCAGAAAACCTCCCAAACCTTACATCATCATGTTTTTATAGGCATATTTTAACTTCAGTGCAGCACCTGAAGTATATTATGGTTGTCTCCATCCCACCTCTTCTTTATATGTTTCTTGATGTTTGTTTCGGTAGGTAAGTTATCATCTACACTGTTACGGTATCTGATTCCCAAGTAAACATTAGCACACACATCTTCACAGAATTATTATGAAGCATAAAAAGTATAACCATCCCTATTTTGTAAAGAAT
Organism: Pygoscelis adeliae; assembly: GCF_000699105.1. Lineage (NCBI taxonomy): Eukaryota > Metazoa > Chordata > Aves > Sphenisciformes > Spheniscidae > Pygoscelis > Pygoscelis adeliae. The sequence goes on from NW_008825615.1 coordinate 17,227,528, forward strand.
AAGGAGAAATATATAGAAAAAAGGAAATGGTGAAGATCACACAGAAGCCAGTGGCAAAACCAGAGCAAATTTTCTAAGCCCTAATAGACGTCCTGGTTGTCTTTAAAGTCTGCCTGTAATGTAATTAATAATAGAAGCAATGTTACAAACTTCACGTCCAAGAACTCTTCCACTGACTTGCATGCCAGCCTATGTGGCCAGTATCCCATGTGGCTCAGTGAAGAAACACGGTTATCTCAGGGATGAGTATGAATGCATAGGGGTTGCACAGGAATGGACTGTCTGTGGCTTATCAGCCTCCCTCAAATTATTTTTAATGTTAGAATAATATTAAGGTAGAACTATGAAAGTAATTCATTTTTCTGCAACACAAATATTCTTTAAAAAATCTGCATTTTAGAACATATATAGAGTGAAAAGGAAAGAAAATTATAAATATTTTTATAAAATATTTCAGACTTCACTGTACATTATATTTCAGAAATATAAATATATATTATATATTTCAGAGACTTCACTATATTTATAAAATATTACAGAGACTTCACTGTACATTCAAAACTGTCTCTGTTTCATAAAGCTAGTAAACTTCAAGGAATTTACACAGCTTATATGTTAGGATTCATTTCTAGGGCATTTTGTTTATCCTAGAGTATTGCTTTCATTCTAGAGGATCTTGATTTGAAGACAAGCCTGTCTTTGTGTACCCATTTTGTCCTTGGGTGTTCCATTCAGATTTAAATTTCAGTTCAGAAACTCAATGTTTACTATCAATATTGAACACCATCTCCAAAGAATTAATGACTGTCATAACCTTTCTTTAGAAATCCTAATATTCTTCTGGCATGGATAAACAGCATTTTCTTTTGGTTATCTAATACAAAATTCTAGAATAAATGATATGGTTTTAATTTAAATAAAAGATTTTTCCATTGGAAATTAAATACCCTGAAGGATTACATGGCAGATTTGAAGCCTTAGTAAATATACTCTTTAAAAACTTAAAATTTTATTTCAAATCAATATGCACTGATAGTTTTAGATCAACTTGAGAAGAGATATAATGATATAAGAGGTATAATGGTTTATTACTAACTCTTCATAAAAACTAGACAGGAAAGTAAGCAATTTTGGAGTGAGTAGTTTGTTTGAAAGATCGTAGAATCATAGAATCATAGAATAGTTTGGGTTGGAAGGGACCTCTAAAGGTCATCTAGTCCAATGCCCCTGCCATGGGCAGGGACATCTTCAACTAGATCAGGTTGCTCAGAGCCCCATCCAGCCTGACCTTGAATGTTTCCAGGGATGGGGCATCCACCACCTCTCTGGGCAACCTGTGCCAGTGTTTCACCACCCTCAGCGTAAACAATTTCTTCCTTCCATCTAGTCTCAATCTACCCTCCTTTAGTTTAAAGCCATTCCTCCTTGTCCTGTCACAACAGGCCCTGCTAAAAAGTTTGCTACCAAGATCAAAGATCCTTAAGCCTATTTTTGAAAGAATCATGAACACTGAATCTGAACCTATACCTACGTGTATGTATGCCTATCCTTGTCTAGAAATTTAAGTCAAAAAGAGATGCTTATATTCAATGATAGAAGTTTGCAGTAAGGAGCAGGTAATATTCCAAATCTTCATTTGGACGAACAAAGTTTGTAACTTTTGATGCAGTCACAGAAATGCAGGACAAACACCTGTATATTGCAGGGCAGACCAAGCAAGTTTGAGAATCTTTGAAATGGTCTGTTATATCCCTTTTCCACTTTGGGTGATCTTTAAATGGCATGGCTAATTTCAGCACTGATTTTTTTTTTTTTTTTTTAAATAAAAAAAGTTTGATAATTCCTATAGTTGGGCAGAGAGGTTTCACAGCACAAATGACTATCTAGAATGAAGTCTGCCATGGTGTTCCATTTCACTGGAGTGCATCTATTCACAATGCAGGCTTCTGCTGTCTGCTGGTCTTTAGAAATTGCAGTCTGAGCCAGCATTTGCAGAGTTCACAATGTCAAAGAAAATTTTGTCTGAAGTTCATGGCTACTTCCCAATGGACCACATTTTCTGCTGCATTTATCCACCATTTAGTCCATCTATTACTCTTTATTGCCAGTCTTTGCAGGCACCAAAGCACTCTGCTTAGGAAAACTACTATTTTCTTCCCTTTTTTAAAAATGTATTTGAAAATTGCCAGGTTACTTATGTGTCCTCTTGATCTGTACCACGAAGGAGGCAGTTCGACTGTGAGGAAGTGAGGAGCAGCAACCTACTACTGCTCTCTGCGGCAGCTATTGCTCTCAAAGTGATCTACCAGCCTGATTCCATAGGCACTTTCCAGCCCAGCTGAAGGTGGAGTAAGGAGGGAATTCCATTAGATACAGTCCATTAAATATAATTAAGCAGTATATTTATTTTCTAATCTTTTCTGCCTCCTTTCTTACTTTATACTTCTTTGAATTGTGGCATGGGCAGTGATTGGTGCTAAGATGATAAACGTTTACTCAACAATTCTTTCAGTCGTAATTATTTCATTATTTTACTCACTTTAAAAATCAGATGTCCTGCCTGACAGAAATAGTATTGGGTAAATCCCATTGCCTGATAGCATGTGGATAATTACAATCTGGATTTTTTCCTTTACCTAGGACTAATTTAATCCTTTCAGAGTTTGTATATGGAAATTTGTTTTAAAAAAAAGTTGTAGAGAAAATAGAAAAGCTGGAGATCTACCATGCAAATTAGGAAGGACAATTTAGCATTTTAATTATGTCAGAGTTAGAAAGTTGAATTCAAAATAAAAGGCTTCAGACTGGTTGTTTTTTTTTTTTTTTGTTGGTTTTAATAACTTTCAGTAAAATATGTAAGAACTACCATCCACATTATAATATTTATTAAATGAAGCAATTAATTTAATTTCTCATTAAGTTTAAGGAACACTCTGTACTTATGATTTATAAAAATTCTCTCCCTATTTTATCTATAAGCACAATTATTTTTCTGAAGTATTTATCTTTGGCTCATAGTATTTAAAGAGAATTATTGGCCTTTCACTCAACTTTTCAGTTTGATACCCATTCTATTGAGCAACACACAGACAGATTTTTCATGAAATATATTTATCTAAAAAATTATATATCTTTTAAATTTGTAAATGTATTCAGAACAGCCTATTTTCAGCTTCCCTTCTGTAATTGAAACTTGAAATATTTTTATCAATTTTTTAATATTATCCAGAAATCAACTAACAGAGGTGTCTTTGGGTTGTTTTTCTTTATTTGTTTGGGGTTTTTTGTTGTTGTTGGGTTTTGTTTGTTGTTTTGTTTTATTTCTTAAGTCAGAGTGTAATCATACAATCAAAATTCATACACAACCTTACGCTGTACTGGGTCTCTCCAGCACCTATTGGAGGTCAGTGACTTTGTTTAAATTGTTCATGTGCGTGTGCTTAACATTGTCTGTGAAACTGTTGGCTGCAACAGTTGTTCGTTCAGTAAGATGGCTTAGAAAACTGAACAGAGTAAGAAAAAGAAAGTGAAGAAAAAATGACAGAAATTAACACATTTTCACTGTTCATTATTTCTAGAAACAGAATTTTAGAATTACTTAATGAAATTACTGACATAAAATGTTTGAAAAATCAAAATATCTTTAGAGAAATAAAATTTCATTAAAATCTCTCAGTGAACTATTTATTATAATGGGAGAAAATCACACAGAAGAATGGAGGCAACCCTTCTGAATTTGTCTTATTTTGAAATGAATAGATCACCAACATAATTCTTGACAAATAAACAGCTCCTGAATACTTAATTTTTAGAAAAGCTTAATTTTTGTCTGTGTTATAATACTTGCTAAATCCAGCTACCTGTTTGGAATTATTTTATTTTCCTTTCTTTTTCCCTGCCAAAGGACACAAGTTAATTTCTGACTGTCTTGTTTTAAGACAGAAGGACTTTATACACAACTAGAGGATGATATATGTTGTTCATCTTTAGTTTCATTGTTGCTCTTTTTTAGTTTTATTTTTATCTCAGATGAAAGTAATTTGGTGTTTATTTTTTTGTATTGCTAAAATGCACGCTCATCAAAATTGGTATTATTTTCCTTGTCTTTATTCATTATTATGGTGGTCCCTCACTGAATCCAGTATTTTTCCATTTACTAAGACATAAAAAATATTTTCATTAAAAGCAAACTAAGTAGGCAGAAAGGGGAACACCAATTTGGCAGCACTTGACAGTAAGTGGCAGTGATTCAGCTACAGTAGTTACCAGTGAATTGATGTGTGATTTTCTAATAAAGACAAATGAAGACATCATGATGATAAATTCTTTATCCCCTAACTAAAAATAGCAGCAGTACTTTTCTAAGGAATGCAAAAGTGTTGCTGTTAATTTTGTATTTGTCAGTATGTCCATATATTTTTTAATGATATTAATAGAACAAGAAAATGTGGAAATCAGAGACTTTTAAACATATTCAACCTCATTCTTTAAGGCCCATAATCTGAAAAAAATATATATGAGTAATATTCCTGCCAGTAAGTCCGGAGTAAAACTTTTTTTCTCCAGTAGGACTGGAAAATGCAAGACTAAGGAAATTAGAAACCACCTGTGAGCTAGATATCACACATTGACACAGGCTGAACTTTAAATATGCATGTAAGCAGTGAAGTCTAAACTAAAACTAAGCGTTGGATGATAATTGCTGGTGTAGAAAACATTGGGAAATGAAACAGGAAGAAAAACAGAAGCAGCACCTGTATGTTTACCTGATTATTAATTTCATAGGTGTCACAATGTTTACTTTTCCTTATGTTTAAAACTTCAGTGCAGAGGCTATTAAAACATATCACTTGTATAGAACTTATTAGAGCATAGGTTGTTACTGCAGGAGCAGATTTTTGAATGACTTAAAAAAATTAAGGTTTATGTTTTAACATAAATCTTTGTAGCTTTTAGGACTGGTTTCTCCTTTTGGAAATATGTGAAACCAAGCACTAAAATGCATTCATATTTTCTTCAGATGGACCACTATATTAACTATTTTCATCTATAGGTTTCAATTCATGGAATTAATTAAAGAAGAATTGGAAATCTTCAGTCTTACATTTACTTTCTGAATTTCATTAGCCTGATATTTAGGTACTTATTTGTGTTTCTGGAGAGAAGTGTGAAAAATGTATGTACATTTGCTTCAAAATGATACAAAAGATTTGTTTCCCTTTTTTGTCCCCTTAAACACATAGTATTTTTAATTGTATTAGAATTGTAGAGGCAGTAAGATGTCCACTGACACAAACATTTCATGGATAACATATGTTAAAACTCCATGCTTATTAATCAAAGGAACACCATGATATATTTTCAAAAAGAATTTTCAGGATTCAGTGAATGATTTTCTGAAAAGGTTTCTAGCATGAGGTTTCTGCTTGTTCATGAGGCACTGTGTAGATCCTGTCTTGCATCAGTACTAATTGCCTTATTTTAGATCTGATTGTGATGGGAATTATTTTCATTGCACTATATCATTAAAAAGCATTAATATATGGCATTTCACTTGGTGTCAGTGTGTTTTCAAAACTGGAACTCCTAAAAATATTACTATGCTTGAAAGTAACCTAGATAGTGTTTAATTAACGACTGGTGCAACTTGAGAGAAGATTACAATTACTGTATTTTCACTTTTATACTTCTCCTGTGGCTCTCATCCACTAGCCTTTCTGGTTTCCAGGCAACCCTGGTTCATTCTGTCCCAAATGAGATGTTGGTACACTTTGTCCTTTTCTACTCTCTTGCTTCTCAAGAGTATTCACATTACTATGACACCTGCTTACCACATTTTTATGTTCAAGTTTAACATTATCTCAGTGTTAATGGTGATGATGGGCACATGAGAAACTAAAATAATTTATTTAATCTGTGATTAGTACTGTATTCTACTAGTCATACTTTATTAATAATGTTTTGCTACACCACTGATTTCAAAAAGCAGAGTCCTAGAATGTATGAATCAAGTTTTGTAAAGTGGAATCCCTTCCTCCTCCTCCTCTGCATAAATGATCTTCCTCATTCAGGCTGTTCTGTAGAACTGTAGATGCTAAAGGTGTATCAGTGAACAACTTCCTTCTAACACACTGTTTTTTCAAGACAACTCCAAACTTCTGGCTTCCTCAACATCTATGGCACCACTCAACATCTCACGACTTACTCATAAGATGTCTCATCTCACTACTCAACACATAAGATGGTCCTCAACATATATGGCACTACTGAACACATACAAAAAATGTCTAGTCTTGCACCTGTGGAAATTAAAGTTAGGGAAAAATACTTTTCTTTATTTAATCAGATAGGTTATTCTGTCCAGAACACAATAATTTAGTTTCCTCTGTAAATTTTATAGCATGTTCTGACTTTAGCACTTTACAATTTGACATAACCTCTGCCTGCTTAGTCTGTTGTGTTGCATTTTTCAGGATCTAGGACACTGATGAAGTTTGAGTAAACTCTTGAAAACTAAGTGAAACTAAGTAAACCAATGTTTTCAAAAGAAAATAGATATTCAAACTATTAGCTGGTATGAATATTAAACACCACACTGTTAAGACACAGGGTGGTATTGATACTTTGTTATGTTCTTCAAGGAAAAAATAAATGAAAAAATGTACCTTAGAAGTGATCATGAGCTGTAAAGCTATCTTACATATTTGCACAGAAGCAATGGAGTAATACAACAGCATCAAAGTATATATTATTTCCAATTTATTGCATCTTTTCTGTTTTGACAACATACAATAAATGTCAGAGTAAAACCAGCTACATATTGTAACTCCATTGCTCAGTCTATCGGTTGCTTCCTCAATTTAGAAAATGTCAGCCTAAGTTGTCAGTGAAAGTTGATATTGTATCTAGACGCAAACTAGACAGACTAATAATGAAGCTGCAATGAGCAGAACTGTAACTATGTGAACGGGTTGATTTAATAAGGTTAACATCTGTCACTTTCAGCAAGTTTAGCATTAAGAACCTACATATCAAGATCCTGTTGCCAGGCTCACGATTAGTTGCTAGTGAGAAATACCAACAGGAAATGTCAGTGTCTTTGGCATCTGTTTCAAGTAAAAAAAAAGTTCCCAAATGGTGTTATTTGTCTTTACTGGTGACATAATGGGTATTACAGGAAGGAGTAATATTTCTAAGGTTCTTCAGCGATCAGTGGAAACAGAAAACTTCCAACATCACAAGTTCAGCCAAGCTGGCTTGCAGTTTCTTTAGCAGAGGGTGTGCAGTACCGTTTCCTTAAGGCTTCTGGGTAGCCACAAAAAAATACGTATTTTAAAAATAAGTATTTTGATTTTCCTTTCCTGTTTACCTATTTGCATATTTTGTTTTGTGTGAAAACAGGAGTAATGATGATCCTCTGTTGGCTTGATCACTCCTGGCTCTACTCAATTTCTTGCTTGAAATAATTAAGGTAGAAGACTGGAAGGGAGTAATGCAAAATAGGATCTATAACTACCATTTCATCTGCACTTCACTGTCTATTTTGTATATTTTTTGGTCAGATCATGGTAATGTTTTCCATTGTGTCTTCACTCACAAAATCCGAGTGACTGTAACTTGCAGATGACAGTTACTATATAAAAGGTATAGCAAAGCATCTTCAGACACTGCTTTTATTTTAATACTATTCACAGTTTAATGAAAGTTTTAGCAAAAAGACATTACATTTCCTAGAGCCTAACTACAGGAATCCTCTAACAATTGCATCATTCATTCTATGAAAAGCCTAATGATCGAACTTAGATTGCAACTTCTATAATTTATGCAGTTTATTTCTTATCCTGCCCAACCATGGATGCCATGGCTCAGTGTCTTCATGTTCATTTTGAAGGATGGATTTTCCCATTTTTACCAAATCTGTCCTTGAGATTGTGAAAAGAGAACTCTTCACATTGAGGCTTAGCTCTAATTGTTGCAATGTCTCGTGTCTTCTTTTTGGCCATCTTTTGTAGATCTAATTGTTTATATATTCAGTGGTACATGAGTGTGAGTTGGCTGGGCTGAAGGGATAATGACATGATAATCTAATGAGAAGCTCTTTCCTATTGCTAAGCAATATGATAGGAACTTCACTTGCTAAATATAATCTATGGGAGTAATTAGGGAGAGATTCATGGATGAGGCAGTTCAATAGTCTGCGTCATCCTAGACGTTCTTGTGACCCACAGAAACTCTTTGTAAGTCCTGTAAGTGTGCTGACTAACTTTTTATACCTTCACACCTGACATTGGTGTGAAGGATTACACAGAACAAAAAAGGAAAAGACAATCACACCCACAGGAATCTTCAGCACAAAGTAATGCATTTATAATGTAGGTTAATTTCCCAAAATAATGACTTCAGTATTTATTTTTATGGATGCATTTTAATATAAAAGAAGATGTCTACCTTCTAAAAACTTAAATATTCTAACACTGGAAAACTTCTCCCTCCCTCCTGCAAACTCAATAACATATAAAACTGACAAAAAGAAATATCTTTCCTCCACAAAAAGCTGTTTTATTTCAGTCTTTAAGCTACTC
>NW_008825615.1:17236161-17237763 GCF_000699105.1 Pygoscelis adeliae
TGAGTTTAGAAAAAAAAAGGAAAAAAAAAAATGTAAAAAGTCCTTTGATTTAAGGACTAAGTCTCCTGGGCACAAAAGCAAATTGTATCTCATTACCACAGAAATTGATACATAAATATCCTGTACAATTCTTAGGACACAGAACCTTTTTCAGTGTATCTTACTATAACATCTGGATACTTATTGGGCATTATAAATATAGTAACTCTTAAAATTGGAATAAAACTTATCTATCAAATGCTAAACTATGTATGCCTTGTGGTATTATTAAAATTAAACTATAATTTTATTTTAATGAAATGCATGCTCTATGCCTTTGGAGTCTTCTGGTAGGCTTTTGTATAGCTTGTGGATACTGCATAAATTATATTTATGCTTACAAATCCATTTTTCTTTTATTCTGTATTGTATCCAATATATTCATCCATCATGTTAAATGTACTTTCTTTAGTTGGACTTAGGTTTGAAGTTCCTTATTACAGGATTATTATTTTATAAACTGTGTATTGGAATGGTATCTTGACTGATTGGACTCGCTTCTCCATAATACATGAAATATTCTTAATTGGTCTTTTCAAAGGCTTTTTATAGAGATATCGCATGGCTCATCTAATATACTCAAAGGAGATTGTTTTCCTGCACTTTTTACATCATTTTCTATTATCTCACAGGAGAGCATGGATGTGTGAATTAGTCTAAAAATATATAGCTCTGTTCAAAGTTTTATAGGCTAGCAATGGGATTCATTTTCAGATTGAGATATTTCTGAGTTTGTTGGTTCATTTTTGTCCTCATTTTACCAGGTTTTTCTCCACTTGTTTTCTCAGTAATGAGTTAAAAACAAAACAATCCTTGGCATTTCACGTATTAAAAACCCACTTCTTAAAGAAAGCTGCATCTTGGAAAAACAAACAGTCTATTTGCAAACCAAAGCCACTATACACACTTTGTTTGTGCTGAGGTCTGATTTGCTGAAACTTCCGTGCCTTAATGCTTTGGATATTGTCTCATAACCACTTCAAGGTAAAACCAGGTGAAATTTTGTGACCTGGAGATGCTATGAAAATCTGACTGTAATTAACCTGTAGCATTTAAAAGTTAAACATTGCCATCTAACCCTTTAACAGTATAATACAATCTTAACAGTATTGTTGTTTGTTTGGTTTTTTGCTAGTTAAAATTGAAATTGGAATTGAGTAAGAATGGAGGAGAAATTGTTATTGCAATATACCACAAGACATTGTCAACTATATGACTTTTTTTTTTTCTTTTCATTTCTGGTGAACATTTTTCATTTTACGGCCTGTAAAATGCATTGCAAGAATTCATTGAATTAAAAATGATTTATTAGTTGCAAATGCAGACAGAGAGAGACCAGCACTGCTGTTATAACATTACTTGTTGCTATGATCAAAGGAGAAATGACTAGAATTAAACTTATTTGGTGCCTTGGACTGACTACTATTATTTTTGTGTACAGTGTAGCCTGTCGTTAAATATAAAGACGCTATCTTGGTCTCAGGAAGTGCCTGACCCTCAAATTGCTGCCTGTATGACATCTGCTTTTTATGACTGACAGACAGAGTATTTATCTAGGTGAAC
>NW_008825615.1:17237815-17241568 GCF_000699105.1 Pygoscelis adeliae
GCGGTGGTGCCACTTTTCTGTGGTAACTTTCTGTGGTGGTGCCAATATTTATGGAATATAATCAAACAAATAGCATTTAAAATTAAGTTATAATATTTAATTAAAATAAATGCAAACTGAAGAATTTACAAGTTTCTAAATTTCAGAATGGAGGTTAAATGAAGTTACATAGTGCTTTATCAATACTTTTCATATCAATCTTCACACAAAGTACTGCTTTCAAAGGATATTTCATTATAGTTAAACTGGTGCCTTAATTAGGTAATTAAACATCCTGAAAACTGATCCATGTTCAAATCATTGAAGCTGAGTTAGAACAAAGGTAGACTGTAATAGATAAATAACAGGAGGGGTTAATAAAGAGGTGAAAGATGATTAAAAATAAATGAATAAAATTCCAGTGGGTGGTAAGGAAATAAATCATTAGGATCAACTGTGGAAATTAGTTTGAACAAATAGAACATGTATCAGTGGAAAAATGCACCAAAAAGCCACAGTAGAGCATATATAAAAGGAATGGTATTGTATATAATTTTGGGTTAGAATATGGTAATAGGAAAAAAAAGTCTTCAATGGGTGAAACAATCAATCTCTCACATTGACTGACAGCAGCTGACCATGTAAACTGCCTCCTACCGAAGCAGAGAGATTTAAATGAAGACTGCAAATGTTATATTGCTTTTGTTAATAGCTTACAGTGATTTTATTTTTGCTGATAATGGTGGTCATTAAAAATCTACAGTCTGTAGGTGTTTCTTATATTAAATGAAATATAGGGAAAGCTAGGGTAGTGATAATGGTATTAGAATAAGTTAAGCAAATTTATTTGAACTCTGATATTCCTGCTCATCTTCTTTCTTTCAAGGGAAGGTAGAAACATCTGCTTCTCTTCTTCTTACTGCTTCCCTGTATGGCTTAGGTCAATGGAATGGGGGAATAAATACATAATTAAAAAACAAAGTCTTTAATGTAGCCTGTTCGCTGCAGTTAAGGGTGTCCTCACCAACTGGACACATTCTCGCAGTGTTGAGCTCAGAGTAAGATCAGACACTTTGATTCTTCAACATATGTGATATGCTAGAATGCAAAAAGGTAGGAAAGGATGAGGCATAGCTGAAGATATGCTCTTGGCAGAGATCAGTAGTATCAGCTCTTGGGAATTTGCTTTACACCAGGGTTTCTTGCCATCCTTAGGACTGTTGTAAATTCCAAGGGGTTTGTAAGGTGAGTTTGGCATTTTGCCACATGACTAGAAGGACAGATGGTAGAGTGAATTCATCCACTGTAGGAAGTTTTTTACTATTGACAAGTGTTGAATCTAGCTATAATATCTAAATTTTTAGGAAAAAAGGGTATTTGAGACCATATTGATTAAAAGGGAAATTTTTGCAGACTTCTCCTATGGAACCGTTTTTCTTAAATTATGATAGTTTGTGGTTGCACAAAAACATACTCATTTTATTATCATATACTACCAATCACTACATTTTCATAGGGGTCTTAGTGTTCTGTGACTAGAAACAGACTGACATTGATATCTGTGGAGAAAATTGTCAGATATAGATAGACAGATAGATAGATTCTATAATATGTCAGTCTCTGACATAAAAAATAATGTTCTTGGGTTTTTTATGTATTGCTTAGCAAAAATGGCCAATGAAAAAGAAAAATTATTATGTGCTGCATGAACAGAATCATCACCTTTAATACTTTTTCTGCCTAAAATAAAACAATAGTAATGACTCCTTAACATGTACCTTCAGGATGAAATCTTTTACCTTCTTTACTCATTCAGATGACAAAAAGGTAAAATAAGTGTTATTAACACATAGATAATATAGAATTTTTTTTCCCTTAGAGATTTGTGTACTCATAAGATCCTAAACAATTAATAACCTTAATATAATTCAAGTTTTCAAAAAATCTGCAGCTTACACTCACTGTAAACATTAGCCCATTTTTTGCATCCTTTATAATGTACTTTTTATTGTGTACTATTATTTCTTGTAGGCATCTGTCCTATGGAATGCAACTTTGCAGTGAAAAAAGGAATTTAAAATTTTCTTGGTTTTAAGTAGTTGAAATACTTGTTATACATTTTTTTCTATAGACAAAAGAGGTTCCATTTACATTGGTGAAAATTTGCAGGGTTTTATAGAGGGTTTTCTTATTTTCTTCTTCTAATATGTTACAGATTTACTTTCTCAGAAACAGGCACCAACACATGCAAAATATTCATACAGCATGCTGTCATCCTTCACTGAGCAATGTAGCGCTCTTGTGGAAATTAATGGGACTTTTCTATTGACACATCTAAACGTTGGGCATTTGTGTATGAATTTTGGCATGCAAGTTCAGAAATTTTACCTTTGCATCATGTATATGTGAATTAGGAATACATGCCTGTGTTCAGGGAAGTCTATAGTAAGTGTGATACAGCAATATGAAATTAATAACTTTCCTAGGTTTTTCATCTATTTTCCTTCTCTTTTATGATAAGCCTGCATATTCAAGATATCTTGTGTCATTAAAAGCTGATATGTTTCCTACAACTCTTGTGAAGTCATATTTAATCTATAATTTGGAAAGAAACTAAAACAATGAATGTAATAGAAGAATATGTGAAATATAAAGGAAAAGCAAATGACAAAGCTTAAACATGTTAATCAGCTGCTTTTGAACTTATTTCCTGATTTAATTAAGTATAATATAGACCATTAGAAGTAAGTATTCTGTATGATGTGCAAGAAATCAGCCTTTCCAGCCTCATTAAAACTAATAGAAGTTGGGTAGTTACTGCTATCTTTGGCTTCATTTATCCCTGACAAAGCTTCACTGTAATCACTACAGCTTATTCTGGGAAAAAAAAGCAAATAAGCCTATTTTGCTGCTTTACAAATGTGTTTCGGTTTGTTTTTGTTTTTAACTGGAATGATTATGCAGATACTAATACATAAGAGAAAACAGCTAGATTTCTGGTAGATTTTTATACGGTAAAATTTTGTTTGCATGCCTATAGGAAATATTGTCTAACACCCAACATTGCTATTGAAAATTACAATATGTTTTTTTCTTTCCTAGGACCTTTCTTCTTTATTTAAAAAAAAAAAAAACAAACCCACAAAACCTTTCAGAAACTACAGTTATTACTAAAATCCTTAAAATAAATTAGATTATATTGTTTCCCCATATCTGTCTAAAGATCTAAATTTTTAAAGGTATTTTCTATGTATTTAATATACCTGGAACCACACTCTGCTCCAGTGGTATGCTCAAAATCTACATGTGTGAAGACATTTAGATTAAATTAAATTTTTAAGATACCCTTTCATACCCTGTGCTTAGCTAACTGCATTCACAATAGTGTACTCTGGGGGTAAATAGTGTACTAACAGAACATTACCTGATTTGTTTTTGTATTCCTAATGGTTTAGGGAAAAAAATCAAAATGCCCACGTATATAATAAAACTGAAACAGAGGATCTGACAAATAGCTTAATTAGCAATATTGAGCTGTTTTTCTAATAACCATAATAGCAGTATATTAAAATAATTTGTCTTTCTCCATATTAAAACCAGAACACTAATATATTTGGAATAATTCCTACAAAACTTAGTTGCAGACTACCACAATAATATAAAAAAACCTGCTATGTTTGCATGACTCAAGTATAGAACAAGCCACAGTTTAGTCAAATCTTACTACTATTTTGTTAATTTTGTCATGGACAGAGTTTTGTGGCCATTTATGAA
>NW_008825615.1:17241591-17273338 GCF_000699105.1 Pygoscelis adeliae
GAATCGTAGTGGGGGTAGAAGTTCTCTGACTTCTAGAGAATAAGAAGATACTTCAAAGAGTAGTACCTTAAAGGAATAAAATATAAAAGCTTGGCAGAAAGCCAAGTTTTATCTAATGGTGCCAAAATTTACAGCTATAACTATATATAAAAATGTAAGGACAAATTGGTATACGGAAGAAGAGTGGTTAAAATATCAGGAGCTAGGGATAGTGATGAACAAGTATCTGCAGAAAAAAGTTTCATGCTAGCTATGTGGTTTTTACATATCTAGATACAGGTACATTCAACATACAGGAAGCATTCAGTTTAGCAATAGTAGGAGGGTGAATGCTGAGGCAGTTCAGAACATCTTTACTTTTTCCTTCATATATGCTATTCTTTTTCACCATCTGCATTTGGGAAGCTGTACAAAAACCAACTACACTAATACCCCTTTCATATATTTAATGAGAGCAAACATAAATCAGAATACATAAGTTGCATGTACAGCTAGTGTTAACATTATATGTTATCATTAACATGATAACATATAATGCTTCCTCTATGAAAACTGTATCCAGATGTGCATTTGTATTTATGTAAACTCTCTTTTTTTAGCAGCATGGTAACTTGCTAATTAATTATGTTATTTACCACATAATGTGGGTGATTTGGTGTTTTTGTATCTGTGCAAATCTTTCTTGTTTGCTTTGTACTATGTTTCTTTGGTGTTGTGTATTTTGGGGAATATCTTATCTTCCAGTATCTATCAATCAGTCATTTACATAAATTTCATTTGGATTTTAATAATGGAGTCTCAGGATTACATACTTTTCACTGTATTTGATGTCTGTGGTTTGTCTTTCATTTGAGTGAGGACACATTTGTAAATTTGATGAAAACAGATAGCCAGTCTTGGTGATATACATGGGCTACTTTCAGGAATATGATGCATTTAAACCTTTGAAAGACTAAACATCTGTGATGTCTTTAAGATTTCTGGCATGGTATCATCTCATGGTTCTCTTCCTTTTTCACCATCTTCTGTGGTATTCTTTCCATCACTCCTGATCAGAGTAGTTGTACGGGTATGTGACTTAATATTTGATTGACATCAAATAGTATAAAACATATATATAACATGTATGAGAGAAATGCTCAGCTAAAGGATCAATTGTCTTGTATTTCCCTGTGGGTTTTGCTGCTTTCTGTGCTGGAATCTTAATGATACCAATTTCCAATGCAGCTTTGCCTTTTGATTGGCACTGACATACTGGTTTTGCTACTGGTGGGCTATGCAATAAATGTGTGAAAAACACTGTTTAATTGAGAGATATTATATTGGCCTATGTTTGTGATTTTTGGCTTTAATATATAATTATTAGCTTATAATCAGTTAAATATTTTTTGTACACTTGTTTTGTTTTCAGTCAATAGAGACTGTTGTACAAAACAAGACAATAGGACATACCAAAACAGAACTGAAAGGTATCACTGAGATTCAACATTTTCTTACCATGCAGCTTTGGGACTTTACTGAGCAATGCTAAGAGCCAAGAGATTTCACAGGCTACAAGACAGAAGGAGGAAGGAATGAGGAGAAGGAAAAGGCTTGCTCTATTTTAGGAAGAGGCATGACGAAAAATATCTGTAGAATTTAGATGAGAGTGATAGAAAAACAATCTGTGTGGAATGACTTTAGTGTAAAATGTGACATCAGTCATTATTTTTAGAGGGATGTTGTGGTTTAACCCGGCAGGCAGCTAAACACGACACAGGCGTTCGCTCATTCCCCCACACACACAGTGGGATGGGGGAGAGAATCAGAAAAAAAAAGTAAAATTCATGAGTTGAGATAAAGGCAGTTTAATAGGACAGAAAAGGAAGGGATAATAATAATAAGGATAAAAGAATATACAAAATAAAGGATAAAAGAATATACAAAATAAGTGATGCACAATGCAGTTGCTCACCACCCGCCGACCGACGCCCAGCCAGTTCCAGAGCAGCGGTCCGGCCAACTCCTCCCAGTTTATGTACTGAGCATGACATCACATGATACGGAATATCCCATTGGCCAGTTTGGGTCAGCTGTCCTGGCTGCGCCCCCTCCCAGCTTCTTGTGCACCTCCAGCCTTCTCAGTCAGTAGAGAATGGGAAGCTGAAAAGTCCTTGACTAGTGTAAGCACTACCTAGCAACAACTAAAACATCGGTGTGTTATCAACATTATTCTCCACCTAAATCCAAAACACAGCACTGTACCAGCTACTAGGAAGAAAATTAACTCTATCCCAGCCGAAACGAGGACAAGGGAACTGAATATCAAATGCCAGATGAAACTGGACTTATTTGTATGAGGCATTTAGTATCTGAGAACTGCAGCCTGAATCCTGTCTATAAATGGTTCCATTTGAAAATTCAAACTTGAGAAAAATGATTTTGTGGGAAATTAAATAGAAATATGTAGGCACTTAGTAGTATCAGAAAGATTCAGACATATAATTACAGCTGTTTTTTATTTTTGGTGGCAATACGGAGAACTTTTTTTTAATTGGGAGTTTTATTCTTCCTCCTGATGACAGGCAGTTTGGAACTGAAACAAGATAGATGCAGCCTTTCTTCATCCCTTACAACTAAAGAGCTTATCTCAGAAACTGGGTCTTACAGAATAGTAACAGAATTATTACAGGGTATTTCCATACAGCCATAATGTTGATATGAGGATGACTGATTTCCTTTTCTTGATGAAATTGCACAGATGAATATAGTCACAGATTAAAGCTACAAGGGTTGCAGAGAGGCTGAAATCCTTCATGGCTTTCTCCAGGGTGATCCTGTGGTTGTAGGCAACTGTTTGCTTAAATCATAACAATCTCAGTGTTGTTCTAGAACAGCAATGTAGTTTGATTTGTGATGGAAAAAGGTTTTTTTAATTTTATTTTGATGTCTGTTAGCTCTGTATTTTCATTGGTCTTTTTCTCTGTTCTGTTTGATATTTGCTTGTTCACACACTTCGCAGCTGCTCACCAATTTTCTAGTATTCTAGGTCATGCGTGTGCAACAGAGAGCATGTGGTTTTCCAGAGGGATCTTTCTGCACCGTAATGACTATGACGTGTCATAATGAGGTGACAGAAGTGTTACAGTTAGGCTGGTTTCCTATATGAAGCCTGCCTCGGGCACTTCATTTGTTTCAGACATGGCTGTATTTTTGTGATGCAAGTAGAACTGCCTCTGGTGATTTTCAATATTGATTAAAGATTGTTTTTTCAAGTGCTTCAGTTCCCTTCAGCCTCTGATCAGAAGCTGATGTGCAAGTGGGCCAGAACATGTTTTGTAAACCTATCACTATATTCCATTTTTCTATCAATTTGAAAGGCTTAGTTCTTCCTTTAGTTGTCATATTTTCATGCTGAAGGCTGCTTCTGTTTAGTTTTACTTTTTTTAATCTCTTCTTTTCTCTTGCAATATAAATAATATCTATTAGCTAAGCATGTACTTCTTTATGTCCATCTGCTCGCAGAAAGCAGCCTGATATACAGCCATTCTTACTGTCTTCTCTGTACTTTTAGATTCCTGATTTCATAAAGAATGGATTTACTTTACACCATATTCAGTGTTTAAGTATAAAAAGAAAGAGTCAAAATTCTCCAATATACAGCCATTATATCTTCCTTCTCATATGTTGATAACTCATCAAACATATTTTGAAAATAGAATTTGTTCATGATTGTGCACCAGAACTATTATAGTACCAAATATTGGGAAGCTATTTAGTATAACAAAAGGGTTTTTTAGCTGGAGTATGGATTGTAAAATAGGGATTGATTTTCTTCTATCTTTGCACATTTAAACCTGAAATATATCCAGAATTCAAATGGTTAACAATAAAGACAATTTATATAATTGTAAACCCTAGACAAATTTAATTTTCTCTGTAAAAATATGTATCATACATATACATTCCTGTTTATATAAACATATAATTATTATGCTTTTCATATCATCAGATGAAGTTGGCAGGGAGTAGTACCAGGAAAGTTATCAAGTCTTTGTTTAAGTTTAGAAAATGTGAGAGTTATGTGCACACACTGACTGACAGATTGCATCCTTATTTCCAATTAATTCACATTAATTCCAACTCTCACTGAGTTGGAGGAAGTACAAATCCCTCAAGCACTTTGTCTCCCAGGAGGTGTACTGATTCCTGCAGCTGGTCAGCTCTGGCAGTCTGGAGAGGCAGAAGGTAGGCTGAGTCTCTAAGGAAGTCATTCTGTCTCTCCAAGAGTTTGCAAGTGGACTCACAACATAGAAAAAAGCATTGCAGCCAAGTCTGGATTCAGTTATCACAAGCTTCCTGTGCAGCCTTGGGCAAGTCATTCAGTCTCTGTCTTCTTCAATACATGATCTGTAACACATGGAGTGTTTAAGCCTTCCTCACATATTTTAGGTTGTTACTGAAATATTCTCGGTATACGTGAGTCTGCTTTATATTGTGGTGATTTTTCCTTTTAAAAGGTAAATAGGTAGGTAGGTAATCCTCCTAAAAGTAACCTTTAAAATAATACTTCATAATCCTTCACTAACAAGATACTGATTGCAGCCAGAGTACTGAATCTCTGGTCCATACTGACTTTTAATACATTCTGATCTACCACTGTGTGTCAGAGCTTATTTCATGAAAGTCAAGGAGAGTTCAGTATTATGGGGGAAATGACAGCTTTTGCCTAATCAAACTAAAAGTTCTGCTGAAATCCTTTGTTTAAAATGTCAGAATTGTATTTCATAGAAATGTGATTTTTAAAGCTTGATAACAAAAAAACTTGCTGATACTTTGTCACATATGAATAATGTCACAGTAATCAGTGTGACTACTTATTTTTTAGTAAGAGCTTCCTGTTAATGCTTTGCAAGAAATTATGAAATGTGTTCCTTCTTGACAGGTAAGTCTTCCTGCCTTCTGACTTGTCCAACTCCACCCTTTCTTAGGTCCTCACCCTCACTGCTTCTGTGTGTCTCTACCCCTCAGTGCCTGCCTGTCATCCCCAGCGATGGCATAAGATTTGTCAGTAGTGACAAATCAGCTTTGGTTCAGCGAATGTAGAAGACCCTCATTTGAGAACTTTGCCCTTCCACCTTAGGAAGCACATCAGGTAGATAGAAATTTTCACTTTTTAATATCAGTCATTCAATTTTCTATCTGCAGTGCCCCTCCCCCAAAACTGATAACAATAATACTCTAGAATTTTATAGCACTAATTTTTCACAGTAGGTTTACCACTGTGAGGTTGGAATTGAAGTATGCATTTGATTGAGATTTCAGGAAGAAGATACAAATACCTGTTTGCATTCTGGAGTGCAATATATTGTAAACAGACAGCGTGCTGACAGAGTGAATTTTTAGGTGTGGCTGATGATCTTAGATTTGTATTCTGTAGAACTGATAGAAAATTCAGCTGATCAACCCTAATTGTAAGTTAATGAAATTTTAGACTAAGACTAAGGGTATTTAAGCTCAAGTGTAAAGGATGCATTTTTAATAAAAATACCAAGTCAATTAAGAAGCAGTTACAGAGATTAACCTGAACAGCTCTGACAAATGCTCTAAGAAAGAGAATAACTGCTTAAATAGCCTTTTAAAAGGGAAGGTAGAAACCTTTTTTTTAATGATACATGTTTGTTAAGTATTATCAATTTCATAGAAGACTTACATTAACTTTGGTCAAAAATGTGGTATTTAGCTTTTTACCCAGTGCACTGAAGAGCAGTTTTCAACAGAGTAGAGAATTTAGAATAATTTTTCCAAATTCTAAAACAAGTAGAGATTTCTAATCTGAAGGAAATATATTTATGGGCCATAAAAAATGCATAATTTAATTTAGCTAGATGTATACTTACATATGTGTGCATGTTTAAAGAGGAATATTTAATAGAAACTAATCTTCATCCTTAGTTAGATCCTGAACAGTTTCTGTGGTGTATCATGAAAGGCTGTGGTGGAAAAACAAAGTAAACATTCTCTTTGCAATTCTTGGGAAACAATAAACATTCCTCTGTCATTCCTTCTTAAAAATTTTGCTTTTTACTTTGTGGATATGTGATTCTTTACCTTCTGAATTAGTTTAACAGGTGCAGTAAGAAATTATTATACTCCAGGTAGAATGAAGTTATGAAAGAGATCTCTAAATGAAAGCATCTATTAGTAAATATTCCTATAACTTGAGGACAAGAAAATACAGCAAAAAATATTTTTAAATTACTTTAAAGGATATATTTTCAGTTTTGGTTAACATGCTGCTATTGCTTTCTCAGACTCTCATTAACCTTAAATCTCCATGCAAAGCAGCTGGTGATCAAAGAATACCTGTATGGATGTTTCCAGCAGCTGGGCTCATACAGGCCTTTCCTAAAACTAAACTTTCTGAAGCCAATACCTGCCAACTGTATTTTCAAGTAGATGAGAAAGTGTTTCCTTCTAACAATAATGCAATATCACTTAAAGATTATTTATTTGTGGGGCAATTGGAAAATATTTTGTAGTTGACGTCTACTAAGCCAATATTTCACTCCTCTCTTCAAGGTTTGAAGGAACATACCAAAGAGGGAGATAAGTCCCCACTAATCCTAGAACTAAAAAGCACATACTGTGCAGTTCAGGGATCAGTAACATTTATTTTCTGAAGAAATGCTGGTACAGTCTACTTCAGTACCAACAGAACATCCCCCCTCCCCACGAATTATAATACAGAAATTTACTGTATCTTACAGTATCTTAGGATTTGATTTGTTCTTTGTTTCCCTATTCCAGTTGTCATTGTTTCTCCGAGCAAAAATCTTGCAGAGGCTGCAGTAAAACATGGAAAAACTTCAGAAAGGGGTTTTACAATTTTCCTACTTACAGTCACTGACACTCTGTTAGTCATTTATGCATAAAGTCAGCTGAAAAATTTGTCATTCCCGTTCCTGATTTTTACACATTTATGTTAGATACCAGTTCTCTTGCAAAAAAGTGTGCTAACAGAATGAAAAACCTAGCCAAAAGCAATGAGGATATCTAAAATATAGTGACCTGCAAGCCTGTGGGTTTCCTCTCTTGGCACTTACTCACCTCTTCTACCTTAGAATCCTCTGGTGATGTTGGACATGTACAGCCTTGTTACAGGCTTACTTTCTACTTGCAAAGGGTGAAGGTAGTTTTGTTTTCTCCATCCTACATGCTGCCTCCTGTCTGAGCTTTCACTCTATAAATGGGTATACTGGGTCTGGCTGAGATGGAGTTAATTTTCTTCATATCAGCTCGTATAGTGCTGTGTTTTAGATTTGCGGCTAAAACAGTGTTCATAGAATCATAGAACAGTTTGGGTTGGAAGGGGCCTCTAAAGGTCATCTAGTCCAACCCCCCTGCCGTGGGCAGGGACATCTTCAACTAGATCAGGTTGCTCAGAGCTCCATCCAACCCGACCTTCAATGTTTCCAGGGATGGGGCATCCACCGCCTCTCTGGGCAACCTTTGCCAGTGTTTCACCACCCTCAGCGTAAACAATTCCTTCCTTATATCTAGTCTAAATCTACCCCCCTTTAGTTTAAAGCCATTCCCCCTTGTCCTGTTGCAACAGGCCCTGCTCAAAAGTATGCTGCCATCTTTTTTATAAGCCCCCTTTAAGTACTGATAGGCTGCAAGAAGGTCTCCCTGAAGCCTTCTCTTCTCTAGGCTGAACAACCCCAACTCTCTCACCCTTTCTTCATAGCAGAGGTGTTCCAGCCCCCTGATCATTTTTGTGGCCTTCCTCTGGACCCACTCCAACAGGTCCGTGTCTTTCTTATGCTGAGGGCTCCAGAGCTGAACACAGTACTCCAGGTGGGGTCTCACCAGAGCAGAGTAGAGGGGCAGAATCACCTCCCTTGACCTGCTGGCCACGCTTCTTTTGATGCAGTCCAGGATACAATTGGCCTTCTGGGCTGGGGGTTAACCCACTGCAAGGGGAAATCCAGATTCTGTTTCTTCATCTGCTTAAGGATGTCAACACTTAAACTTCTTACTTCCCAGGAACTTGATTTTATGGCCTCTCTGTAGCCATTTGAACTGGAGATGCATTCTGCTCCTACTGAAGCTTTGCCACTATGCAGTGTTCCAATTTCAGCAGGCAATAAAGGATGCAAGAAAGAAGAAACACAACTTTAGTTTATATTTTATAATTATAACATTCACATGAGGACCTGGAATCTGACGTTTCCAATCCTTGCTCATAGGACTGATTAATTATGTATTAAACCTTCAGTGGATGAATCAAAAAATCCTTTTGATAGGAACTAGAACCTAAACCTGGATACCCTAATTATTATATTACAGATCTGTGTTCTTCCCAGCACACCCATAAGTCCTTTACATATCCTTAGATCTTAGCTCACTTTCCATTAGAGACTGTAGAGGGTTGCAACTGCTGGTGTTTACTGCAATCTTTTGCTAAATGTAGGTTTGACCAACATGCAATTAATGGGAATGATAAGTGGTGGCAACCCAATCCCTAGGGTGGTATGTTCTTAGGATAACTATTAAATCAGACCTGTCAAGGGACTTAAGAGGAAGAATACTTAATTTCTCTCTCCTAATTAGATTTAGCTTTTTAGTTTAAGCCAGTCCTGTGCCTAATCAGAATATAAACTCTAAGTATACAGTGTGTGCATGCAGGCATGCATGTATACAAACTAGTGGAGTATAGCACAATGGAGAGAGCAGTATCTTACGGAACAAGAATAGTATAGGTTATTCATTATCAAGATGATGTTAACAAAACTATTGAGCTGGTATGCATTGGAAAATGGAAAAAAACCCGAACGAACAAACAACAGTCATTAGCTTATAGAAGACTATAACTTTCTCCTGTGTGATGGTTTTTGTGCTTAGCCTGAGTTGCCATAGGTCCCACCACTGTGACTTTGGAAATAGCTGGGGAAATCGCCACTCAGGGTGACCACACAGTGCGAAATACTTTGTTTCAGCATGTTGTAGTGCTGGGCCTAGCATAACAACTTTCTGTGCTTAGTTCAAGAGTAAAACAAGACTCAGAAAAAGACTGCTGAGATTTAGAAAGTTCTGGGGAGGACCTACCTCAGTAATCCCCAAGGTAAAATCCACTTTTTCTTCACCATAAAAGTGGTTCCAGTGGTGACTTCTGTAACTGCTGTGAAATAGTCACATTGTCCTACAGCTTGCATTGCTACAAGAAGTTATCAAACGATTGTGGAATTTCCATGAATTTATGAGTCAATCCTTAGAGTCTGTTGTATATTGAGGTCCTTAGACTGCAAGAGAACATAGCCGTCCTTAGCAGAGAGAATACTTAAAATTAATCAGGGCTTGAGTTTTGCTTCACATAGCTATTCTTCAAAATGGTTAAAAACAAAGACTCTGAAAAGTGTGCTTTAGAAGTATTTTTTATGCAAGAATATAACATACATAGAAATTATATTTAGTACCTGAGTGATTAATTTTTCTAAAAGTACTCATACAATTCTACAAATCTACAAGCTTTTCATGTTTAATCCCAAACATTTTTAAAAATTAAATCGAATAGCCATGTAAGGAATTTCATTGGCAGTTTTTCAGTCTTATTTCTTTATTTAAAGTATTCTCCTTTAGCCATCATGAACTAACTCTCCAAATAGCATGTACAAAATTTGAAACCCAGATGAATAGACATGCAGTACAGAGTTGGAACACTGACAATCAAATTATTTAAAATAAATGTAAAAAAAAAATGGTGGTGTAAGAAAGACTTTTTTAACCCTGCTGTTGTTCAAAAAAATTTTACTAGATTTTTGCATGTGTGCAACTACAGTTATAAATGAATTTTAGCCATCAGTAATGATAAGGTTCACCAAATCTTGTAGCTCAGTAGGTGCAAGATGACTGCAGCTCCCAGGTGCAGCCAGCGGTGAGGTACAGTGTTCACTCCTGTCCATCACTCAGGCACTTGTACGCAGGGTGTGTGTACCCAGCTGGCCACACAGATCAACACAGGCAGAAAACACTCAGCACAAACCACATGCACACCGAACAGAGTCCCTCTTTGCCCAGGAAGGTAGGAATGGAGTTAATGAGGCGACAGGGCAGGCTGCACTGGTGAGGTGCAGGGCACGGCCAGGCAAGTGTAATGACCAGGGACCATTTTATTTCCTTACTCCTTTCTCTTTCCATGCTTGATCTTCGATAAACTATCTTGATCCTTCCCTTTTCCCACCTTTAATCCTTCTTCAGACTTCCCATAATCAGCCTTGCACGGTCCCCAAATGGTCTTCGC
The DNA here is from genome assembly GCF_000699105.1 of Pygoscelis adeliae. Classification (NCBI taxonomy): domain Eukaryota; kingdom Metazoa; phylum Chordata; class Aves; order Sphenisciformes; family Spheniscidae; genus Pygoscelis; species Pygoscelis adeliae. The sequence continues at coordinate 17,251,874 of NW_008825615.1, forward strand.
CTGCACCCCATGATGAGCGCCGTATGCCTGGGCAGGGACCTCCCTCAGTCTGTGAGGTGATCAGAGAGCTGTCCCCATTGACTCCTGTGTGGCCCCCAGGGTTGAGGCTCCTTGAGACAACCCCATGGGGGCCTGGGGCAGAGGCTGTGTCCCTGTCTAGGGTATTGGAGTGCCCCTGCCTGCCCTGGGGTCCTGAGCCTCATCAGGTCCTTGTGTTTGTGGTGATTAGCTCTTAATCATATAACCCAGCAAGTAATAAGAGAGGAAGCTTCAGAATAGTTAAATATGATGATGATTGTCCACCTGAAAACAATTCAAACAAGAGTAATAAACCACAGATGCCTTTAATCAAGGTAGTTTCAGGTCTGAAACTGGTTTGCTGATTGACTTACCTAATAGCTAGCTTGTCCTAGTTGGAAATTAATTTTCTTTTATGAGCTTTAGAATACCACCTTACATACCACCTCTAGGCACTTTACACCACTTTGAGAAAAAAAGTCCTCTTTAAAATCGCATGTGTTGGCAAGTGATTAAAAACAAGCCTATCTGAGTTCATGCTTAAGTACAGGGTACTGTTTTCTGAACTTTGGGATGGTATATTTGATGTAGGAAAAACTTCTCCTTGTTCTTGCTGTTAGTCAAGACAGTCATTCATACAGTTGGAAACATCAGACTAAGATCAATAAACTTATTTTCTCTCAATTACTCTCTCTTGTTAGCAATAGCACTGAACATTTATTTCAGGGACAGCAATAAATATTTATTTTCCTGTAAATAGTGCAAGTCTGGCAACAAATCAATGTGGGAATGCAGGAAATTATATAACTAAGCTTGTTACAGTTATTGCTTGTCCTTGAAATATGTAAAAAACATCTTCCCCATTCCATCTTAAAAAATGTTATTTCTTGGTAGGATTTTTAATTACTATATAAAATGTATAGGTTACTTTCTATTAAAGAATGTTACTTATTTTTAAACATTAATTATGTGCATGTTTACGGTTTCCCTTTTAAATCCTACATCTTAAGTATAAAGAGAAGAAAACAAAAGTAATAGAAGTTCATATGTGATGTTTTTAAAAAGATACGTATGTTTGCCTAATGTAATACTATTTTTGAAAATAAGTATTCTAGAGTTGTAAATGCACATACACCATCTTTTGTCCCAGCAGCTAGAGGAGGCATAGAGCTGCACTGCCACGTTTCCGAGTTTAGTTATGAAATACAGCTGTAGGTAGAAGTTTTCTAAATTTATCACTTGCACTCAGCTGGTGCTGCTTTTCTTTTGTGTTGTTGTAAATTCCTTATAAGGACAAATACAGTGAACTTAAGGTTAGGACAGTAGCTGTTCTTTCCTAGGAGAAGCACAGACTAGGAGTTTTGTAGACCCACACAGACAATAGCTTTGTCCTAGAAAACAGTAATCATGGCATTTTGTCTGTAGATTTTTGGGTCATTGTACAGGGTCAGAATCATGGCTATTACAGTCAGAATAGGAACTGAGCAGTGCAGGTGGTGGGTAGGATTCTGGAGACAAGGCAGACAGGGGCTTCAGTTGGTGATCAGCTCCTAATTTCCTAGGTGCTTTTCTATATCTCCATACAACCCTGTATGTAATCTTAGGGTTGTAAATTCATTTGCATAGGTGTGGTCATTATTGTTTTATTAAAAGACAAATATAGCTGGATTCAATAAAATCCTGGAGTTTATAAGTTGTTCAATATTGACCTTTAAAGTCATCAGTGGCCTACCTGTGTGATCATCTGTCTATGCTCCTGAGGCATACTGACATATTTGATGGCTAAAGCAGATAGAGTTAGCTCCTCTTCATTGTAAGAAAGAGAAGCAGTGGGAAGAGATTTATCTGTAAATTTTGTAGGTTTTTTTTTAATTTTTTTGATCCATTTCCAGCTGAAGAATTTGAATTTAGTGATTCCTGAGACATCCTTAAAAAAAAAAAAAAAAGAAAAAGTTTTTTGATAGGATTGTGGGAGAAGGCAAGATAGAAAGGCATTGAGAAGAGTAAATGGGGATCTCTGACATACTGAGTTATTTGTGAAACTGATTCATTTGAGGTATTTTTGTGAGAAATAAGAACACTTAGGGTGTGATTCATCTGACCAAACATAGACAGCTGAAGTGTAGCAAAGGTCTACATCTGAGGTAATCACTTTAGGTTTCCTTTATAGGTAATAAAGAGAACTGAAAATGCCTAGTTGTGATTCATCTTGCCTAATGTAGATATCAAAATAGGTCAGATGAATCATAAACTAAAATATCCTGTTCTCCATCGACTATAAAAGTATTTTGGGAACTCACATACTTGACACTACACTTACAGTGTGGCCATTCTCAGCTCATTGAGACAGAGACATCTAAAAATATAGGTTAAGCAGTCATCATTATCCATTAAGAAATAATTTCACTGAAAATAGGGCAGTTAACATGTGAGAATCTCACACAGTGAAAAACCCAAACTAGACTGAGACAAATTTTTGTATATATGCATTTATTCCTTTAACTTTTTATGAATTTCGTACTCTAGGTAGGAAGTGGTTGGTAGATGCCAGTGCCCTCAGGTTGCAATGACATTGTGAGACCAAGATGCTCGATCTGTCCTTCCAGGGGCTCTCTCATTAGCTGGGGAAAACATGCTGTCTCCTCCCTTTCTCTCCACCTTCCCTCCTCCTGACCACAGAAGTAGATTTGACTCATGTGGCACGCACAGAACAATGGGGTTTTTTTATTGTTCTGATTCTGGTGGCACTGGTCAAACACAAGGCTGCTGGGCAGTTACGCCTCCAACAGCACTGACTGCACACCTTATTGTCCTTTTTCCTGTTCCTTAACTCACCTTTTTCCTTTCTTTATACCTGCCTTTTTCCAACCCAGTCTCCTTTCAAGTAAACAACCTGGTAATAATTACTTTTTCCCCACTGGTCCCAGTTTTGCTATATCCATGCTCATGTTTAATGTTTTGATACTATTATGGAGGTAGTCTTGGCTTTACATGCTACTGCTGATATGGTTGCCTATGTACTACTGGCCTTGGAAGACCATACTTTCAAAAAGGTCCTCAGTTGTCCCCTCAGGTGTCTGTGAAGTCCAGCTGCTTCACCCATAACTTCCCCTTAACTTCCTGTGAAATCACAGTCTGAGCCTTAACTTTGGTCAGCTTCTCACACTGTTGTCTGTCACATCCACTAATTTTTCATATCATATCCTGTAGTTTCTCATCTCCTGTTCAGTTAGTTCAACCTCAGGTTAGAGCCTCATTAGTCATTTACCTGCAGTCCTAATATTTTCAAAGGGTTGTTACTGAAAATGCACCAATAAAGGAGAGAGGGGATGAGATGCTTTAGGTACAATTTTATTTCATCTTCCACTGAAACCTCTCTGTAATGGATATTGTTGGAATCTGCCTGTTTGAAGCCTCACTTTCTGATAAGGGTAAAACAAAAATCACAAGCAGTCCTGTGTACATTTCTGTTGACATTTTCATTTTCAACTTCACTAAAATTCTTTTTTTAATTAAAGATCAGTCTAGTAACTTCTTAATTTAACCAACAGGAAAGGTTATAAAGTTTATGGTTTAATGCTCTCCAGTATCTCTTGGGTTTTAAAGAAAAACTTTCCTCCCCAAAGCAACCTTTTTTCTCTTTCTTACATGCTCTCCTGCACAGTCACCAAATTCATATGTAGGCGTACATGGATTCTCACCCTGTGATGTAAGATCCTGTCTTACCCATTATGACTTCTGGACTTGAAAACATTTTATGAAGCTATTTTAAGCCCATCAGTGCTCTAGTCATGTGCGTGAACTACCAATACCTGTGTCAGTATTAATGCTTTGCTGAAAACATTTGATCTTAATCTTTATTCTGAAAATTTATTAAACTTAAACACTAATTTGAATGTGTTATCAAAGGAAATGGGTTCCTTTTCTGAATTGGGCTAGTAGGTAACACAACAACATAATTGTTTCCATTTTCCTCTTTTTATATTATTTTCATTATATTTTATATATTATATCATATATATTATATAATATATATTATATTATATATATTATATTCAGGCTGGAACATTGTAACCTTTTAAAATAACAAAGTAGTCTCAAATAAGAATGACTCTGTTAAGAGTTATGCTTTCTCAAGGGACAGTTTAGTATGTTTGCTACACAAGAAGTGGACAGTTGTTTCATGGATAGGGATTAATACAGGAAAACAGAATTATCGGGTGGAAGGGAAGCCATGTGTTTATTTGGAATAAGGTTTGAAAGAGCTTAGAGGAGACAAAAATTGAAATACAGGAAGCTGAAAGGCTGAATAGGTCCTGGAAAATGAGAATAATAAAAATTTTTCATTAATGTGTTCAATAGATCTGCAGAAAATCAATTAACATTTCTGGTACCTGTAAAAATAGAATAAGATAGAGATAAGACCAGGTCTTTATAAGATTTAGGTTGTTTTCATGTTTACAATCTAATCTAACCTATTCCAGCAGTGAAAGAGTATGCTTGTGTAAAAAACTCATAGTTCTCCAGCAAGGTATTTATGTACAGGCAGGGGCAACCTACTCTGACAGCTTTGTTGGGGGAAATACGTATTTCAGCTATGTTGCCCATTATCTCACTACATGTCAGAAAGCCCTTGTAGCTTTTACCTGTAATTAAGGTATGGGCACTTCCTCTCCTGGTTCCTGTGGTATCATTTCTTAAGCTGTCCTATCCATCTTCTACAGGGATACACACTTTTGGCCACCCTGATGAACTTAGTCGGTAGCTGAAATACTTCCTTCTGATGTAGCTAGAAAGATGCCTTCTAAACCTAATCAGGCCACAACACCCTGATGTCATGAGACGGGCTTATTGTCACTGTCACAGAGAAGGAACTGGGCATTCTCTTCATCCTTTACTAAGACGCATTAGGACATAGACTGTGCTTTGCAGACACTTCCGCTCAGGCCACTGAGGAAGAAGAAGTGAGCCTCTACTGATGTCAGTTACCCATGCAGGGATTTTAAAAGTGATTTTATTGAAGTTTTGCCTTGCTTTAGAGTAATGTTAGCAGCATTTCCACATAACATAAGTTTATTAAATAAGAGAACCAAGTGAAAAAAATATAATCAAAATGTAGCATAGACAAATGTTTTCAAGGAACACACCCTGTCATTTCACTGATACATCCCTATGGAGATTCCTTTAAATATCCTTACATTATGTTTATAGTATAGATAAGGTGGCAGAATTCAATTCTTCATCTTTCATTCTTAAGCAATATAAAAACATACGTGCTTTTCAACCTGTGAAACTGTTTTTCCACATCACAAGTATTGGCAATAATTAGACAAAAGCACAAGATTTTTTTTTTCTGGAATATAAAAGCCAGTGTTTTTGTGGACTGTCTGTTCTTTTTAGTTAACTTCTGTTTTTCAAATCATATGGTATTTCTTTCAAAAATATGAAAAAGCCCTGATGTACATGACATTTTGGATTTCTAACTATTTCCATTCTTAGTTATTCCTGAGATTTAACACATTTTTTAATGTCTTATAAATTGTCTTTTACAGTTGTACTGAAAGCTGGTATGTTTAACTTAAATGTCAGAAAATATTTTTCAATATACTTTTGGGCTGAATAGTCTCCAACTTGGGTTATCCATAAATAAAGGAAGGAAAATTTCTTATATAGTACTCATGGTGTTTGGAGGGGGGAATTCTTGGCATTTTTGAGAAGAAATTAATTGAGTAATGGACAATGTGCTGCCTTGCTGCCTCTTTTACTCTTTGAGGAATCCCAGACGACACTGATTCAATTTCAGAAGCCTTTGGGCATTCCTTAGCTGTAACATGCATAAATGGGATATGAAGAAACCTCAGCAATTCTGCAACTTTCAGCTCTGAAAAGCCATAAGAACATAAAAATTCCTTATACTGGTTCAGAGCAAGAGTTTTGTTTAGCCCACTAGGTATGAATGGATGCCTAGGAGAGGGTAGGAAAAGGCAAAAATATTTGAAACCTGCTGCCTATAGTCTCCCAGCCCGTCTGGTTTTAGCCGAAGAATTTCCTACAGCTTCATATGGTTTATATTTAGTATACAGGTGTTTCGTAATCCTCAGTTTTTCCTTTTCAGAGGTGCTTGTGAAGGCTTTGCTTAAACACATGACAACGTTTTGTATCCACCACATTCCAGGGGATACATTCCAGGACAGGGATTCTATAGGTCTACTTCTCATGACCCAAAGTCATACAATTTGGCATCACTGAATTAAGCTCATGCTCTCCTGACTACTGCAGTAACAAAACTAACAAAATAGTGGAAGCATTTGCTATGTATGTTACTTAAAGGTGGTGATACAAAGACAAGTGATGTTTTCCCCATTCAATTCATTCAGTTTTTATTCATTGTGTAGCATAAAAAAAGAGACCACCACAGAGGTAGTCAGTGTTCTGAATCCAGATGTTATTGCCTTCCCTCCCCCCTCATTACAATTTCATAATTAATTGCTTAAACATTTGGAAGAATACTGTGATGATACAGTCTGAGCACTTGCATAGCTGAAATGGTTTCCTAAATTAATTTTATCTAAATGAGGGCATAACTTTTAGTGAAAAAAGTCCAGTATTGATTCCGCAACTGGAATGCTGCAATGAATGGATGGAGGCCCATTAGGAAGGAAAGGCCAGGAATGTGAGGAGGGAGAGTTGCCCTTAATGTAAGAAAGCAGCTGGGGGTGGGTGATGGGCCACATGAAAGCTGATCGGTCAGGATTAGTGGGTGACTAGTATGGACAACACTGTTGTGCATGTCTGCTACAGGCTCTTCTTCCTCATCAGGAAGAAGATGAGGCCTTCTTCAGATAACTTGAAAAAGCTATGTGTTTGCAGGCCCTAGTCATCATGGGTGACTTTAATCATCCTGATATTTTCTGGAAAAGCAAGGCAACAAGAACAGAGAATGAGCAATCCAGGCTTCTGCAGTGCAGTGATGACAACTTCCTAATACAAATGCCTGAGGGGCTGATGAAGGGAGGTGCTCTGCTAAACCTCATGCTTTACAAAGAGCTGGTCAGGGTTGTAAAGGTCAGGGTTGTAAAGGTCAGGGGCTGTCTCAGCTGCAGCAAACACAAGATGGTGGAGTTCAGAAAACTGAAAGGAGAGAGTAAGACAGAAAGCAGGATCCCAAACCTGAACTTGGGAAGAACAGACTTTGGCTTGTCTGCTTGGGCAAATCCCATGGAATGTGGTCCTGGAGAGAATAAGGTTTGGAGAGCTGATTGATTTTCAAGGAACACCTCCTCCAGGCTCAACAATGGTCTACCCTGATAAGCAGGAGATGAAGCAAAGGTGGCAGGAGGCCTGCATAGATGAACAAGGAGCTCTTGACAAAACTCAGAAAAAGAAAGAATACAAGAGATGGAAAGAGGGTCAGGTGACCCAGGAGGACTGTAGAGATGCTATCTGAGCATGCAGAGGTGGGCTTAGGAAAGCCAAAGCCCACCTGGAGTTATTAGAGTTGACATTACGCTTTGTTCTGTCAGACTGGGTCAATAAAATCTGTTGTTCTTGTTGCAGGTGGTTTTGTTTAGGATCCCCACAGAGAAAGCAAAAGTAAACAGCCTTGCCTGTGGTTTTCCTCTGACTTATCTAGAAATCTGAGCAATTTGTTAATCACAGGATATTATTTAATCATCACGGCAAATACTATGTGGGTGTTACATCTTTCTTGAACTGCACATAATTGATATGGGAAAAGCAAAACAACATCGGCATTGCTGGACAGAACATTATTGGTTAGTGAATGGATGTCCCTTTTTTAAAGAACAAAAAAGATTGAGCTAACTCGGTTATGTGAAAACCCTATTATGTGAAAAAGCTTTAACTTGTCATTAATACACAAGATTACCTTTATGAACATATTTTTCATTATCATTCTGATAATGAATTTTGTCTCTTCTTTATTTTCCATATTATTCCTTTATGAGACCAGTTAGCTGGTAACAAATATGTGCACAAGTATTCATTGTTCATTCTTATTGCCTGCTCATCAGCTGTATTTCTTTTTCATCTTCTGGGACAAAGAAAAAACATAAATAATTTTTTTTTTCCAATTCTAGCATGGCAAGTACTGTATTTCATCTTAATGTGCTAGCATTTGGGAAAAATTGGAAAAAAACACAGATGTGGGTGGAAGACTGCCTTTTTTCTCGTTGAAATGAATAAATTGATTAAGGGCTTATCCAGTAATTTAGGCAGGATAGCTTCTATTGCTGAAACCATAGCTTCGGCTCAGCACATTTTGTCTTATTTTTCTTTTAGGGAGAGATAATATTTTTTATTAGACTAGTTTTTAAATCGGGAAGAAATGGACAAACTTTCTGGGCCATGATTTTTACTGGGTCTGATTGCCAGTGCCTGGCTAAACTTCTGCTTTTGTCTAATTATAGAATTCTATTACTCTGGCCTGTGAACTTTCTGAATCTAAACAAGTATGGGTTTGAAATTGCATGGAACAGATATTAATTTGAGAAGTCTGGTTCTTCCTGGAAATAATACAAGGACAGGCATACTTCCATTAGTGTGGAATTGCCATTTGGAGACCTTAAGGAAATGGAGAAACACAGAAAATGAAAGTGAGAAATATAATTGATTAAAAATATCTTTTAGCTGATTTAAAACTGCTTTAGCTTAAGTTTGTTCTACAATAACTTAGAAAAAAAAGTTTTCTTTCATGCTCTGAGAGGAGAAACATATCTGATTCTCATGGCAGTGAATTATATTCCAGTAATCAAAAAAAATACATGATCTAGGAAAGAAATAGTGTTAGCTAATCAGTGTACGTATATGCATAATGAATTTTTTGTTAATGTCAATTATATTTCCATTATACAAATATTTCCTCTATTTGACTATCATTTTCAAACCCCAAAGTCTAGTCCCAGAACAAATGCAGTCACTTCATTTTTTTTGGAAGTATAGTTAAATAAAAATACCTCCTTAGGGAAAAAAAGTTTCTTAATGTGTAATGATGCAAAATGTGAGAGGAATTGATGTTGCTGGGCTGACTTCAGTTTAAGAGGGATGATGGACAAATTAGATGACACACCGAAATTGTCTGTATTGCTGTTGTGAAAATTTTAAAGAGGTTTTCATTCCTGGCGTGTGCAAGTGGCACACTTTTCAGAATAGTTTCCCTCCTATTTTTATAACACTAATTCAAGAATAGTTTCCATTTTAAAGGTAGTGATATTGAGCTAATAAACTTTCAATTGAAGTTCTTTTAAAAATATCACTGCCTCGTGGAAGAGGGGAACTTTGGAGTTCCCTTTGTTATATACTGGCATGCAGCAGTCTGAATCAGTCTGATTGATTGTCTTATGTCGAGCCATGGGGATGCTGAAAGTGATCATACACTAACATAGATGTACGTAAGATGTGCAGTCAGGACCCTTGTGGACTTGAGCATTATAGCCTTAAAAACTGTAGGTTTAGATTATAAATTTAATATTAAAGATTATTAATTTACAAAGCTTAACATGTTATTTAAAATAAATGTATCAAGTGTATTAATTGTACTTAATAGAATGTAAAAAGGTAAATAAATACAATTTGTAAGTAAAAATAATTTTATTAAGATTACAAAACATAAACATCTTATAAATTTGAGATTACAGACTTGTAGACTAATGGTTGGTATTTGTTGCATTGATGATTTTCTCATTAAGGCTTTGCAGAAGAAGAATCATTGCAGATTAAATAATATTGAACAAATTGTTTTATAATTAGTTGGATAAAGGTATTTTCAGTGAAGAGTTTCTATGAATTGCCTATAGAGACTGAACAGGTTTTTAGTGTCATCATCAAGAGATCTTGAATTCTGCAGTTTAGCTATGGCCAAGTAATTTATAGTATTCTATGATCAGGTGTTGTTCTCATAACTACTCCATTGGCAGCTTCAGGCATTTAGCTTTTCATTTAACAATATAAATGTCACTTGGAGTGCCAATAAATACTGACAAATCCCTGAAAAGGTCAGATTGGTTCTATAACTCAAATACCTGTCTAATGATAATGGCTTCTCAAGGTTTTGTGTGAAGACTTTAAAATAAACAGCTTTCCATCAGGGTTCTGCAACTTTTTTTTCTTAATACAAGACTCTCTTGTATATATAACTATATACAATTTTTATTACACAAGTTAATTATGTAAAAAAAAAAAAAGACATTAAAAGGTGGGAAGATAGAATAAAAAGGGCTAAGCTAGCAAACTAGAAGCTGAATGTCCATTGCCCAGACGGCACCCTCTACACTGCTGCAGAAATTTTTTCTGACGTAGAGAGATTCATTCTCTCCTCCCGGCTTCGTATTAGTCCTTCCACAATTTTTATTGGTATGTGTTCTATGCTGGAGTTGGAAATAACATTTTAAGACTTCAAGTCTTTTTCTTGCCCTTGTCTGAATTGTCTACATTTCATTTTTTTTTCATTACATCAGAAAAGAATAAATAGACATCCAGACATTAAATATGAGTTATATTATATAAATATATATTACATATACATACTATAAATATAAAATATGAGTCCTGAAGCTGACTACCACACGTATATAGATAAATAAAAAAATAATTTAAAGACAATAGGTAGCAACATAGTGTAAAACCAGCAAAGACATAATCTTCCTGGCTTTTCTTGCCCATCCCAACTGCACTTCTAAAAAAATATGATGACACAGCTTTTAGTTAGTTTATAATTAGATTGGGTATTAATTTAAATTAGAAACTAAGACACCATCCTTAACACATTTCAAAAATTATCCAGTAATTGCAATTTATGTTTTTTTTAAAGATATCTCTTTTAAGGTATTTATAATTAATTCACTTGATAGCTTTTATTTAACTTAATCAATGATTACATGGTTAGTGAAGATGCATCAATTCAGGAAAATAAATAGCTAATCAAAAGGATATTTGTTTCCACATTTTGTTCATTATGAATTTTATATCAGTCTTAGCAGACCAGAAAAGACAGATGAAGGACCTGCAAGGTTTCCCTTAATGTGTCAACACAGCTTCATCTACCCTGGGGAGAATAAAATCACTCAAACCTTGAGCTGACTCATTCACCGTGCTATTTTCAGCAAGAAATAGCAATTGTATGTTATCCTTCAGGTTCTGCAAGTCTAAAATTTCAGTTATATAAGCTACAAGAACAGACTAAATATTCGCTTAAACAGATGTAAATCCAGTATGATTTTGTTCTGTCCCAAGTGTCTATGTAATGTCTACCAGAATTTTTACAAATTACTTGCAAAGTGAATACTATTCCCTGTGTTAGGTGATCTGAAGCGCTGTCTTCCTACGTCTATTGAGCTGAAATTGTGGGTATTAAATGCACATTTAATGAGAAAGAAAATGAGAAAGAAATATAAAGAACAGTAATTTTTTTTCTGGATTTGGAATAGTAAACAAATTCTAATTTCCCAGCCATTTCTCCATAATACATTTGAATTCTGTAAAAACACTTTTCCTCTCTTCAGAAACTTTCAAATTCCTTTTCCATTCCATCAATTTCATTAATAGAGTATTTGTAGATTAAGTCAAGGCTGTATGTTGCTTATAATCTATTTGGAGAAAGTGCATTTCCTAAAAAAAATCCATGTTTTGAAATTTTTATATGACTACCAACAGTGTTTTTCTTAAATTGAATTTATTCAAAGATAGTTCTGAAACCCAAATAAGTAATTTTTACCTACTTAAATCAGAAAAAAATATCAATTAATGCCTCATAATTAAGTAGAAATCATTTTAGATATTTAAGTGAAAAATCATCTCACAGAATGACTCAGGCAGGAAGAAACTTCAGGAGGTCTCCAGTCCAACCTCCTGCTCAAAGCAGGGTGAACTATGGAGTCAGACAAGGTCTCTGAGCGTCTAGGTGCATTTTGAAAATCCCCCAGGATGAAGACCACACAACCTCACTGGTCAACCAGTTTCAACATGAACGCTGTTGGGTTTTTTTCTTTAATGAAAAGGTATTTTATTTAAAATGCTGCCAATAACAATGAAAAAAAAAAAAATTCAGAAAAATATCTACTTATAGCACAGTAGCATATCTGCATAGGTATGTGAATTTTTAGGAAATTATCTGGAATGAGACTTCCCTATCTCCTAGAGGCCCTTTTGATGCACTAATAAAAGTTGTTTTTTTCCTTTTGTTCCTTTTCAACCAGGAGCTAAACCATTCATCTCAAAAATTTTATGACTCAACTGATTCTTTAAAACATTTTTCTCTTTATATCGACTTAGACCAGAATTTTCACTGACTGCCAAAATGAGATCAGTCCCTTATTTCTGCCTTATCATTATTCAACGTAGTGAATTTGAGCTTCAGTAAAAAACAAAATACTGAAAGAGTCAGGAAATTTTAAAGGAGGTAGACTTTTTTTGACTGAAAATAAAGAATTGTCATAAAATTACCCAAATCTATGGAACAATTGACAAAATTATAGTTATGGTTTTGTTTTGTTTTAGTATATTTTAAGTATATTAATTTTGGAAAATAGCTAGTTTTATTGTATGTGTTTAAAATCAAATTAAATCACAACATAAGAAAACACTGATGCATTAGGGTGTTATTTAGCCCTTACAGAATAAATAAGTTAATGGATTTTTTTCCTTGCCTCTTGTATACTTTGTTTCATTCTTCCCAGTGACAGCACTCAGGTGAAGAGCTTCTAATAAAACCTAATCAAGTGTGTTGAAATATGAGGAAACTAACAAACATTTTAATATTTAAGCAGGATATTTTTAAATCTTAGTTTCCAAAGAAATTGCAATTAAATGAAACATCTCAGGGATACAAGTATATAACATGAAAGGACTGGTTAATTCTGTTCTTTTTTCTTTTATACCTTTGAGATATTTGTGTAAATGCTTAGTAACAGAAGGATTTTTTTTTTTTAAAATACAGTTGAATTGCAAGGCTTTCTGCAGAAAGTTTTTAAAAGCTTGTAGACCTAACAATAGTTTGGTTCTCTTATTTATTTTTCGTATATTTAAGAATCACTGTGACACAGGATTTCTTATTCAGAAGACTGCAAATGAGAATTGTGTTGATTTAAAATATTTTAAGCATATATAACATTTTAATCCCCCCTATGGCAGATTATAGGCTAAAATTGACAATTTCAATCCAGCTGACAGAAACTAGGCAGTTTTTGTATAACTTCTTTACTGTTTAATATCTTAATCAATGACACAGACAGTGGGACTGAGTGCACCCTCAGCAATTCATCCTCGTAATATACCTCTAAGTATATTACTGAACCTTCCCTCAAGACCTGTGGTTGCATCTCATCACGTCCCATGGACTTGTGTACCTTCAGGTGCCTTAGATGGTCTCGAACCTGGCATTCTCTTCATTCTCCCAGTCCCCGCCTTTGCCTTCTGTGGCTTGGGTGGTGAGGCTCGAGCATTTGCCGGTGAAGACTGAAGCAAAACAGTCATTGAGTACCTCCGCCTTCTCCATATCCCGGGTAACCAGGTTTCCTGTTTCTGTGGTCGGAATTCTCCCCCTCTGCTCCACTCTCATGAGACCCCACCTGGAGTACTGCATTCAGCTCTGGGGCCCCCAACATAAGAAGGACATGGACATGTTGGAGCGAGTCCAGAGGAGGGCCACAAAGGTGATCAGAGGGCTGGAACACCTCTCCTATGAAGACAGGCTGAGATCGTTGGGGTTGTTCAGCCTGGAGAAGAGAAGGCTCCAGGGAGACCTTGTAGCAGCCCTGCAGTACCTGAAGGGGGCCTACAAGAAAGCTGGAGAGGGATTTTTTACAAGGGCATCTAGTGATAGGACAAGGCTAGGTAATGGCTTTAAACTGAGAGAGGGTAGATTTAGATTAGATATAAGGAAGAAATTCCTCACTGTGGGGGTGGTGAGGCACTGGCACAGGTTGCCCAGAGAGGTGGTGGATGCCCCATCCCTGGAAGTGTTCAAGGCCAGGTAGGATGGGGCTTTGAGCAACCTGGTCTAGTGTAAGGTGTCCCTGCCCATGGCAGGGGGGGTTGGAACTAAATGATCTTTAAGGTCCCTTCCAACCCAAAGCATTCTATGATTCTATGATTCTATAATCAAAAACCTTACTTGTGGAAAATAAAATATTCTTCTCTCTTTGTGAAGAAATCTTAATGAAATAAAATTCAAAGTGCATTTGACATTGTGAGATATTCCTTTACAAGCAGGACTGCACCTGAAGAATGAAGAATGGAATCCAATATGGCACACATTACTAGGGGTTGTTTGTGCTCACCCAAAACTCAGGCCCTAGAAACATCCCTAGCTAATAGGTGACCACAGAAAATGTTAGACTCAACAGGTCTGAGCTGGCATATGCATATCACTGTTAATCACTGAAATAATCAAATTCTGAAAGGGGAGGTACTAGTTTTGAAGGGACAGGAAGATAGTAGCATTAGAGGAAAACACATTGTCAATAGGACTGTGGGTTTGGGGGTTTCTTGGAAGTAAATTGATAGTGACAAAAATAAGTATAGCAGATGCCATGGTGTATAGGACTGTATCTAGTTCCATTTCAGCCTTCTGGCTTTTAGTGTATATAATCATGTCATGACAAGTGGAGGAAATAGAAATACACCAGAGATTAAATTTTTTTCAGTGTTGAATGCAAAGGTTTTAACATGCTGGGCAACTGTTGTGTCAACTGTAGCACACAGGGTTTTTTTTCTCCAAGTAAATAAGGTAGTGTATATTTAAAATAATACCTGGTAAACATTTAATTTAAGAATATATTTTAAATTATAATTTTTTAAACTTTTTTTTTATACTTGTGGTTTCTAATGTGTTTAAAAGTTGATTAATGTAGTCTGCATCCAAAGTAACCAAATTAGCCACAGTGCTAAAGAATGGTAGGTTGCAATCTGGTTTGTACTAAAGTATGCTATTTTCATGCCTCTACAAGGGAAATAAATAGTGAATGGACTGAAACTTATTTAGAAGAATGGAGTGCTCCTTTTTTCTTCCCGTTTCTCCTATGCTTCCCTTTCTTTGGAGACTAAGCATCTGGTGTCAGCCTTTCTTTGTTATTTAGTACACAACTTTTTCTTTTGCTAATTGTTACTGTAAATTCTTCTTTAAGAAGACCTGGAAAATGGAAGAAGTCAAGGAACATGTATTAAAAAATATCTTGAACAAGGAGTTTTTTAACCCCAGTCTCTGTTTCACCAGGGTTCAATGAGCATATTTCTGTTTGATTAAACCTATAAATTAAAATTGTCTTTAGAAGGGTCCAAGTGTCAAGAACTGAAAGGACATTGTTAATTCTATTTCTTAGTAGAATTAGCTTGGGGTGTTTTTTTCTAAAGATAAATATATTTAGATTAAAAACAAACCCAAAACTCTTATTTCTTTATATAATGAGCAAAAAGATTGTTTCTTGCTTTTTTAAGACATGGAGAAAGATCAAAATGGTTCAGCTTAGGCTTAAAGATCAAAGTCTATCGAGCTGCTGAAAAACAGCCATCTCACTGTTCTTCCACTATCTAAAATAATGTGCTGAATGTATGTTCTCCTTTAAAGTATCATATTTTAACAATTTCACTTTTTTTGTATTTCAGTTAATATGTACATTTAAAATAACAGTGTTGCTTAAATGTGCAGTGTAATTATGAACTTTTTATCTTTGTGTTCTTGACTGCCAGGGTTAAAAGCTTACATAGGTGCCAGAGTTCAATGTAATTAGTTATTTCTGCATTTTCATCCTAACAACACTTTGTGAAAGGCTAAAAGAAAAATACTGCAAAAGCAAATGATCAAGGCTGTTTCAGAAGCTGTTACTATAATAGCTGGAAGTCTCTGTTGTACTGATTACTTTGTAAGAGATACCTTTTAATAATGAATCAGTACTAAAACCTGACTGGAAAAAAATGAAGGAAAATGCAAGTGAAAACTTGCCCTCTTCAGTATTTAGTGCAGCCACTAGTCAGAGAAAACTAAAGAATTAAGATCAGCTTTTGCCTGTTGCACATGAAGCAGACGATGCTTGTTACTGCCCTGATAACCTGCCCTAGTCAGCCCTGTTCACAACATCTGAATGATGACCTGCTCAGTGGCAAAACTGATTTTTAAACTTTATAATCCAGACTACAGCAACCTGCAGACAACTACTGTTGCTGTTTTTGTTTAGGCAGTTTGGGGATTTGCTGTGTAAAAAGCCACTTCCTGAGAACTCGATTTTGGTAGACAGGTCAGTGTAGGAGTGATGGCCTTTTAGGATGCTAAGCATTGTTCTTCAGTGTCCAAGAGTAACATAGATCCACTATCTTACAACTTGTGTATGCCTAGATACTTTTAATGACCCCCTTTCTGCAAAATGTATTCATCTTAACATTGCATAATAAAGTAGTCTAGGAGAGGAACTTATTTGCTCTACAGAAAACAGGAAAAATATCTCCTTCCCTACCCCCCCCAAAAGTATACCTATGTCTTGAAATCACAAATCATTTTCTACATGTATTGAAATGGTTCGTGTGGTTAGTCACCTTTCATCAACTATTTAATTCAGCCTACATTTTTTGTAACAATATATAAAACCAGCAAGATGTTCATTGATTTTCTTACTTGAATTATAAAAGCTGTGATTTTTGATCAACGATTATAATTCCTACTTGAAAGAAGAAATTATCTAGGAATACTAGTCACACAGTATCGTAGCAGCTATGTAAAAATTAATATTCAAAAAGCCACCTATTATCTTTGTTCAGTAGAAATTTAATTTCCTAGTTTCTATTAAATTAACTTAAACATATGTGAACTTATCAATTACCTTCATGTCCTTGGGACTACAGTGTTGTTCTCCAAAACATTTCTGCTAAATGACAACCCACGTGTTTTGAATAGCTAGCTAGCTGTGTCGAAGAAATGCTTTTTTTGCCTGACTTTATTTATCTATTAAATCAGAAGTAAGACACTAATGGGTGTGAAAGGGAAATGAAAAAATAATTTCATTTTCTACTTTGATTCTTTATTTGAAATAATAACTTCAGAGAAATCAACCTAAAAATAGGTAGTTTTCCTCTGATTTTTAATAATTATATTAGATATTTAGCTGAAGTAGATACAGAGTTTCATGATTACCATTTGTTGTGTATATTGAAGGAGAACTGAAAGCTGGAACTCTGTTTTCCTTAAAAAAGGAACTTACCTGTACCTTGAAGAATACAAGTGTTAGGAAATTACATTATAAAAGTAAGTGAAACAGATTTTTGTATGTGTTCCAAGTCTTAGGCTTAGTAAATTGAAAATATTAATGTTTCTAATTAAAATTTTAATTGCAATATCACTTTTTAATGGGAAATAACACATTTCCATTATATTGATTTTAATGGACAATTTTGCTTTATAAAAAAACTTTTTGATGAAAAAATCTCTGAAAAAAAGAGTAATTTCCTGGTACTAATTTAATTTCTGATGCATAAAAATGAATATTAAAAAAGCATTTCTGAACTGGTTCTTATCAGCAGTTGTCTTGGCAGTTCCCACCACAGAATTTCAATGGAATTCTAAGGGAGTTGAGATTGATGGAAAGTTCCTTTGTCTAAGTTGGTTACAAAGATAAAAATTATGATTGGAAAAGGTATGGTAATAAAACATTCAGCTTTTTAAGGTTAAAATTGATAAATTTTGAATGCATGAATTTGCATTATGTTTGAATGCAAAACAGTGAATGTGTCATTCTAGTCATTTGTTTTAAAGAAAGGTTAGTATGCAAAATGTTGAATCAGTTTCAGGAATAGTACCATATTTAAAAAAATGTAAGAAAATGGCTATTGACCACTTTTAGTATCTTTTAATTTCTATGTTGCAGAACATTTCAGGAGGAGAGTGTGTTTTTATAATCTAGTCTTAGAATTAGAAGTCATGCTAAGCAGAGATCTGCACATTTTTTTGGATGGTATTCTAGCTGAAACCAGTAGCTATGATAGTTGTCACATTTCTCTTAGGCCTGGAGAAGACAGAGTGTTATGAAAGAAGGTCTTATATACATATCCTTTATTGTCTTAGGAATTTACTGAAAAGTTACTTGAAAATATAGTATTTTCCAAGTTCTGCATATGCAGTGCTGAGATTTTAAACTGGCAGGTAGTTCTACAGAATAAATGTTCTGCATGTAAGAAATAGGAATGCTTGAATAATGTGCAGTGATTTTTACATTTTTTTCTCCCAGTGTGTCAGATGACTGTCATGATCATGCTAAATATACCGCATTTATCAACAGAGACACTTCTAAGCTTGTGTATAAATATATTTACAAAACTATAAATTTATAAATTTATTTGCTTATAAATGTAAATCAAATGTAAAAATTCAAAATATATTGTAACAAACACCATTTCCTCCTGAGGTTTATTCATTTATACCTAATGATTGCTTTCCTGGTTCATGATTTGGGAATTATTCTGAAGGTACAATAGAGGAAGTATCAGATATTTTTTAATTTGTGTAGCAGAGGAAATATGGTGAAATATTCTCTAAATATTTACATTCTCTAAATGTAACACTCAATGACTGAAATAGTATTGAATTGCTACTTAGCTAAAGCACATGATCCTAGGCAACTGTGAACTGCCCGTGAAAAGGTTTCACATCACAAAGAACCTTGAAGTTAGCTGTATTCATCCCTTCCTTTCCAAATTAGCATATTAAATTACACTGAAGGCTAAGTATCTCTAAAACTTTAATTTCTTTGGAATACAGAGTCACAAAATAGAATAAGATCAGGCTGTAAACAGGGAAAGCCTGGAACTTCTGGGTGAGAAAGATTAAGTCTTGAGAACAAATCCACTCCCTTTGTTCTTAGCAAGACATCCTTCCTTACAGTACTTCCTTTCAGTCCAGCATTCTTCAGTGATGTCTTGGATTGAAAAAAATCTTGAAAATTCTTCCTTGAAAAAGAAAATCTTTCTTTTCCATTGCCTTTGAAGTCTGGTCATGGGTCTTCATCCTGTGACAGGCAGGTGTAGTACTTTTCCTAAGACATCTGTAGCTTTATGCAGCCTGCCTGTATCATCTGGGATTCCCAGCATCAGCCAACCTGAGCACCCTCAGTCTCCCTTTGAAAAGCTTACACTGTGACTGTGTATTCATACACAATAAATATGTAGCCTTCTGCTCTAGTTTGATTACCCAGCAAGCTGTTCGGTAGAACACACCATATACAATATTTGTACTGCAATTTAAAAACAAATTTTTCACTTGTAACATTTGTCATATACCTTTTTTCCTCTCTCATTCCTGCCTGTCACTATAACTCTGGAGAAGAAAACAAGAGTTTGGAAAAGGGTAAACAAAATGAACCTGTAACTGTCATGCATTTTATCAATTTACTCCTTATCTCCTTGAGCTGATTCTGTGACATCTAACAAATTCTATTCCCATAAGAGAAAGTTGTTGTGTCTTTATTTCATTAGTGTGTATTGAGGATTTTAGTACAAAAAACATGGAAGTAAACCAAAAAGTCAAATTCATTTCAAGCTATATTAGGCACATTGATCCCTTTCCTACCCCCATATTTGATGGAATGAAAAAGGTGAAAGAGATGCTGCTTTTAAGTTTGATGGAATTACACAAAATGCGCAAAGTCAAACTTCAGACAAGTATGTCAAAATAATGATAAAAAATGTCACTAAGTATTGTTTTCCATTATATTGATCTAAGTTTTCATCAGTCTTGGCAGAGTGAGTACAAACACCTAGCCGTGGACTGAAAGGCCAAAAATTATACAACCTGAGAAGTTTTAGAGTTGGAAGATGATGCTTGGAGAGACATCTCTGAAATGGGAGATATGTGATTATTTTTTGCATCCATAACAGCACACCTGATCACATAGATTTACACTATTTTAAAAGGTATTCTATATGAATTTTCTGGCAACACATTAGTTCACACTTAAAAGTTATCCCATTTGGAAAGCATTGCATTCAGCAAGTGTGTTAAATGGCTGGATATATATGAAATATGTGAATAGCTATAATACAGGAGAATATTTAAAATTAGACAAAAGTCAGAATACTTCCGCATTTTCAAGTCCCAGAGGATGTGAAAGGACTCTTATTCTGGCTCCATGTATGCAATGTTTACAGACTGTTATCTAGCTATTACAGGGACTGTTTTGTTCTCCACAGAAAACAGAGTTCAAGTAACAAAACTTTGGATTAATTTAGAAGCCAAAGACATAGTTTTAATCCATCACTGTGGGAGATGCTTTCATCAGGGAGAGATTAAATCCAATTTTGCCAACCTGCAAGGCACAAATAAAAGAACAGTTGTTATAAAGTAGATCTCTGCTTATAGAGAAAGATCAGATCTTGTTACTTAGCTTAGAGTCTGAAATTTAAGCCTTGCAGCAAAGTTGAAACCTGTTTAAGAATATTTTCACTAAAGAGTTTTCATTGCTGTAACTAGATTTGTTTTAAAATGAAACTATTCTTTAGGCATGGGTGTAAGAGACCCCATGAAAGCAGCCGCAGTGGAACTTTAAATCAGTGATTCTTATTAAACGAACATTAAATGAGGATGCTATTTCTCTTGGTCCTGATGTTTTTCCATGCTATTTGAAATCACTCAAGGCAGCTATATTACAATTCAAAGTAAACTAATTAAAATCCTATCCTTTATTCATATCCACTCCTTTCCCAAAAGATTAAGTTACTGTAGAAAAACTCTTTTTTGCAGAAGAGCTAAAAGTGAAATAATAATGGAGAAGCCATATCGTTATAGAATTTGTTTGGGTCAGTGAAAACATTCATTAATGAAAGATCTGTGTCATCAAGTGTAAAGTTTTTACACAAGCTAGTTATAAGGAGTATCTGCCTAATAAAATACAAGCAAATTCTAAAAGAATGAGAAATAGGAACAGGACTTTTCTCAGCTGAATAAGCTGGTTATGTTTGTGTACTGAAAAGGCTTGAACCACTGAAATATCTTGAACCACTAAGAGAGACTAGAATAGAATAGAATAGAATAGAATAGACCAGACCAGACCAGACCAGACCAGACTATTTCAGTTGGAAGGGACCTACAACGATCATCTAGTCCAACTGCCTGACCACTTTGAGGCTGACCAAAAGTTAAAGCATGTTGTTAAGGACATTGTCCAAATCCCTCTTAAACACTGACAGGCTTGGGGCATTGACCACCTCTCTAGGAAGCATGTTCCAGTGCTTGACTACCCTCTCGGTAAAGAAATGCTTCCTCATATCCAGTCTAAACCTCCCCTGGCACAGCTGTGAACCATTCCCACACATCCTGTCACTGGATATGAGGGAGAAGAGCTCAGCACCTCCCTCTCCACTTCCCCTCCTCAGGAAGCTGTAGAGAGCAATGAGTTCACCCCTCAGCCTCCTTTTCTCCACACTAGACAAACCCAAAGTCCTTAGCCGCTCCTC
>NW_008825615.1:17274197-17295067 GCF_000699105.1 Pygoscelis adeliae
GACTTTCCTTTTGTGAACCCATGTTGACTGTGCCTGATAAAAAATATGGAACGCTTCATGAATTTGTGTGTCATTTGGTTTCAACAAGTCAACGCATAATGTTTTCAAAAACAAACCCAAGTTTTTACTCTGTTAATGGAGTTACCAAACAGTACAGTAATGACACTTTGTAGGTTGGAATTGTCACAAACTTATTTTTCCACTGTAACACTGTAGTATTAACTATTGGATGATGTTTACTCGCTTTTCATTTATTTTAAGTGTTTTCATGTATCCTGTACTCAATCTAAACTGGTTCAGCTGGAAAATCTAGTTTAAAAGCAGATCCTGTAAAATCTAATTTTTTGTCTTTCTGAATTTTTCATAGTCCACTTAACATATCTGTATTTCTGCCTACTTGCCAGGAAAAAAGACTCTAAAACAGTTCTGGAGCTAATCATATGCGTAAACCAAAGTGATTTCAAAGTTACATTGTATTTTAGAAGATGCATAACCTTTGGGAAATATTGGGAAAAAAACCCAAACCCCAAAAACCCCCAACAACAACAACTTAGGAGAAAAAAAAAAAATGCAAATTGGTATTTTTTTTGTTTCATTTACATTTTAAATCTTTCATCAGACTTTGATTCTGATTGGGGGAAAAAAAAGAGCTTACTTTAGTGGGGCTAAACACAAACTATACTCTCTGTGGATCTCTATTGTCCCAGTGTGGGACCTGTATTGTTTTATTTTCCAGTAAACTGATGGTATGAATCTTTCCATGTAAGCCCTATTAACTTAAGTGAAAGCATCTATCTATATATATATTTTATATATATCTATATAAACCTGTACTTAATTAATTATTTTGAAGTTATCTATGGAAGTAGATGCCCAGCATAACCACAATGAGAAGATAAATTAACCATGCTCGTTATACTTAAAAAAGAGGGAGGAGGAAGGGAAAGGGAAAGGGAAAGGGAAAGGGAAAGGGAAAGGGAAAGGGAAAGGGAAAGGGAAAGGGAAAGGGAAAGGGAAAGGGAAAGGGAAAGGGAAAGGGAAAGGGAAAGGGAAAGGGAAAGGAATCCACAGTAGAATAACTTAGTAAAGCCATTAAAGTGTTGGGAAACCCACTAAAAGCTTAGCCTAGTTGTTACAAAACCCTTATCCTCAGTGCATAATACTATTTAAAGGAAAACAAAACAGGTCAAAAGATAGTATTTATCTACTTTAACCTCAGAGATGGTGCAGCTAGCTAGTTTATTTTCTTGTTACTTATTCTCACACAGAAACAAACTCTTTGAGTTATCCTAAAAATATTTCAGGAACAGAAGAAAAGAAAATTGTCTTTGCTTTTCCATTGACTTAGATTACTTTGCTATATACTTCAACACAAATTATAATATTTTTAGTTCATTGTGGTTCCAAGTGTTACTGAGGTTGGGAAGTACATAGCCAAAATGAAAATTATCAGAATGAGCAGAAGATTTTTCAGCTATATAACTAAACTAATTAAAAGTAAGCTGTGAAAGAAAAAAAAAATCCTTATTAAGTAAGTATCTTACTGAGAATTTAGATATGAACTATGAGATTAAACTACGTTTTTCCATTTCATGTGATAGTGAGTATGGGGACAAATGCAGCCTGGTTAATAAAAATGTGTAGATGGAAATTACTTTGAAATTTGGTTACTCTTCATATAGAGTTTAATGTTTCCAAAGTAGGATGGGACAAGATAATCTCCATCCTACAATTATGCAATGAAATCTCAGGTCAAGTAAAATGGATTTTTAATTAATCTATTAGCATGGGGATGAAACCATTAAGAATAATAGGAAGTACAGTACCCATATTCAGGGTCAGGCAGAGAAGTGTTTTTAGTAATTATTGCTCCTGAGTCCAACCTCAATTGCATGAGCACATGTTGAAGGAAAACATAATCAAATACATTGCATTCAAATGGAAAATAAAATAAAAACCAGTTCATCTTTACTGGAATATAAACCATAACACATTAAACAGCACTCTTTGAGACAGAAGTAATCTCAAATCAGCATTCTGACCTCGCCTGACATAAAGGCCAATAATTTTTTCTGTTCCTTTATAGTTTATAATGGCTTTTGATTTTAACTGTGTGAGTGGACACCATACACACATTGTGTGTACAGTAGTCCCAGCAAATATGCTACTTTAAAAAAGGGGACTGTCTAGATGAGGATTTGACTAGTGGAATTCTTCAAAGAACTTAAGTCTTATCTTTTTTATGAGTTTCAGTAAGGACCTTGGCACAAAATGCATCACTATGCTATTGAAATCCGTTCACGTTACAAAAATCAGGAAGCATGTTAGAGCACAGGAAGATTAAAAAGAACCTAGAGAAAGAATTACATGATCTTGGAGATTGAACTAATAGAAATGGGGTAGTTTTAATAATAAATGTTCCAGGTCACACACTTTATTAGTTATAAAGTGAAAATTGAAAACAACCATACAGAATAAAATATTTGGATTATTAGTCACTAAAGGGTAGGATGCAGTGTGACTTAGGTTGCCTAAATATGTCTGTCTACCTATTGTTTTTTATAGTCATGGTGGATGTCTAGAGTCTTGTAGGTAATGGAGATCTTGGCTTGATTCAGTTGCCCCCAAACTGAATAAGATGCCTTGTACTATCAGAGGTACGCTAGGATATCTTGTTTGGTCTCCAGGTGCCACTCCACCACATGCTGGGTCTCTCATAGGTTCTTTGTAATATCCTGCCAGCCCCATGCATCTGCAGTGATGCTAGATGTCTATGTTTAGGTGACTGAACTAACCTTTAAAAGGAAGAAGTTTTCCTATCAGTCTTGTGTCAGATTTGGCAGACTAGCTGCTTATATTGGAGAACCTAGAGCATAATAAATGAATTAGACATGTAAGTTTTAGTAATTGAATCCTGCCCCTAATAGCTGAAAAGCTCTGTAGGCACCAGTGACTGAGATAATTGCCTGTAATGGAAGTAAAGACCAAGCATGCAGGAAGATACCTACCTGAGGTATTTTATCCTCAGAGCAAGTTTCATGTGGATGATGATGATCACCATTGTGATAGCCAGTGGAAAAGGTGAGCCACTGAAAAATGCACTTGTAACAGTCTAGAATGTGTGCTATATTTTGGTTCTCATATGGTTAAGAAAGAGGCAGTCAAATTAGTAAAGGTTATTTCTTTCTATTTATTTCCAGAAGTTCTAGAACGCTACTAGAGTGATCAAGGTAATAGAGCTTACCAGAGGACACTGAAAATGTAACCATAAATTATATTTTGTCTCTTAAAATGCATCAGAGGTAAAAACACCAAAGAGAGAAATAATCTATTTAACCAAAATACTGCAACCTAAGACAAACTGTGCATAAGCATACCGTAATTAAGTTTTGGCTGGAAATTAGTGGAAGTTCTGGAGTCACCAAATAAAGCAAGTACTGGAATATTAAAATAATGAGAGGGAAAAAATAACTAGTTTTTGGATGCAAGTTGTTTAACTTAAGAAAGCTGACTGCAGTTACAGGAGCAGGACTGGACACAAAATCTTTTCCACTGTATTCTGCATTCATCTGAGACAGTCTAACAACCACTATGAGTTGGAGAACTATTTTTCCCTTGAAGGAAGAATTCTGTGACTGATTCTTGTACTGACTTTCCTAACAGTTGCAGCAGTATTAATGTAGAAGTGTTAGTCCACCTTTATGCTCACTTGAGATACCATGTTTCCAGGTTGTAGTATTTTATTTAAAAAAAAAAGCAGGCACTGGTTTCTTAAAAAATATCTACACTAGACTAGACTTTAGACAGAGCCTTTTCAGACTGTTTGTTACAGTGCATTACAACTAGCAGAAGAATTAGTATATAAGCATTATAAATGCTGCTTAGAAACTTGTCTTTGCACCACTTCCCTCTGAAAGCACAGAATATACTGTTGTATTCAGTATTTACCATAACAAAACTAATTCAAATTGACATTTTCATTATGCTTTTGGAATACAAAGCAGATGGATTCCTAAAATAAAATGGTAAATTAAGCAATTAACATACATTTATAAATTTAATAATCTAAATGATAAAATAATTTAAAACTGTGAAGAGGAATAAAAATTTTAATTTTAACAAAGTAATTTCACACATCAGCATGCACTGGGGTAAGTCTTTTCTTGCAGTCCATATGGACAAGTAATTTATTTTGATTCTTGCCCCCTAGATTTCCACAGGCCAATTATACAGGTGTTAAGTATTTTCATTTTGATTACAAATGCCAAAAGCATTCTGAATTCTGCAGTAAAGTGACAGATCAGAATGATACAATGAGCAGGCAGCTGAATGGCCATGTGGGACAATTAATGAATTTGTACATCACTTACCCAAATTTACAGTTTATATAATGAAACGTAGTGTGTGTATTTAATCTTTAAAGGCATATTTTTAGTCAGCATGTAAGTATAAATTTGACTTTCCTGTATATGGCTTAACAACTGTATAAGTAGTATTAAATTAAGCTAGTACATAAAAATTTTAGAGTAAGCTAAAGCATTCACATAATTAATAATTATATTTTGTATACATTTTCAATGGGATCGTATACCTCAAAGTTTAGCAGCTAGCATTTATCTGTCCTTCTGTCCTGTGGTAGTTAAGGACCAATCACCTCACTCTTTCTTAGCTTCCTCTTCTGTTTCATACCTACCGGCCACACTTTTCTTTGAAATTGTTGAACCAATTGACATAACAGTTAAACTCAGGCCAGTTTTTTTTAACTTCTATATAATATCAAATTAATTGCTTTTGAACTAAAAAAAAAAAAAGGCTCTGCTTCTTCCAGCTGTAAATATTCTATGTCGTTAAAGATAGTATCTTTCTGTGCATACTTTATCTTGATTTATAATGTCAGAATATCACAGTCATGACAATATTACCGCTGTGTTTGCTGACAAACTAGTCTGAGTTTCTGGACCAAACCCATTGAAATCTCCTTTCTCACTCTGTGAATACATTCCCCATCACAGCTTCCTTGTATGGTCAGGAGCTTCAGTGATTAGTTTACTTCTCCATACAGAAATACCACTTCTTATACTGTTAATAGGCAGTTTAGTCTTCTAATTTCTCATTACACACATAGAATGGATTGTTTCCCAATTCCTACGTATTCATCTAGCTATACAACTTTTCATATAAGAAACAAATAATGACTGATTTTCTTCTGTGTCTTTGATATAATTTTTCAAGATAGGATAAGGAGAGATGGAAATGAATATATAAACAATATACTGCATTTTCATTTCAAGGAGTTAGAAATGGCTAACATGCTATAATAGTTAAACAAATGGGTAAGTTGCCATCGCTTGCTGTAGTATTAAATGCACATGCTACATGCTGTAACGTGCTGCAGCATTGCATGCACATTGTATACTTATATATGTACATGAAAAAATCTGTTAAAAACTCAAGAGATATTTATTAGTCTTCATGAACTGAGCTTACCCATTAGTACATTTATGTATTAGATATGAAATCAAGCTAAATGTTTTTTGCTGCATCTTTTTCATATGATATTGAAAAGGTGGTAGTACCATTTTTTTTTAAATTTGAATAGAAGAACCTGTAAGCTTTAAATTGAAATAAAAGAGCCTGAAAAGGATCTACCTTTCAATCAATTCTTTTGTTAATTTTTTGTCTGTATGCATAACTATTTGTCAGATATCCATGGTTGTGCAGTCTTGAAAGACAAGCTAACAGAAAATACTGATCAGATGTTTGCCTTCCTACCAATTTCACCAGAAAAATGACATATAAACAAAAATGAAAATGCTCTAGTAAAATTATTTATAGTACAGTGTAATTCTGTTATATGATTTCATCTTTGTTAGCATTAAACCATTCTGATGTTTCCTAATTAATGTTATTATATATGCTAATTCTTGGTAAGATGGGTCTAAAGAGCACAGCTGAGAACATTCTTTCTTGTTTGCATAATTGCTCTCAGCAGCTGTATACCTTATTTCTTCAATATAAAACAGTAAATACCAGTTAAGCCAGATAAAGATTCGCTAGTGCCATTGCCAATCAGTAGATGATTGAAATTACCATACACAAAAATACATTTGTTTTCTTAAGAACTTTGAATTGATATATCTTTATCACATATATAACTTCAAGTGCATGTCTTTTATATACCAAGAATCTGACAGTCAGTTTACTTCTGTTTTGCTACGTGGTGTCATCAAGATGAAACTTTAATGACATACAGTGTAACAAAGCATCACTGTGATTAATTTTGTATTAGATAAGTTTATGTATCCTGCAATTTTATTCTACTAGTTTCTGTTAAACCACATTTACAACATCAAGACAGTGTGAGATGAGAAATAGAGATTCCATCTTCTGTGCAAATTAAATGAAAGGTTGCACATCTTACCACCTTTTCCTGGAAAAGCTGTGATATGGTGTGCAGAAGCAACATTCCCTGTGCTAGGGAACAACCTTTAACAGGATTCCTGGTTAGTTTTTAATGAGCAGCATTGATCAGGAAACCCCTATACTAACATACCACTGTTGGGCCCCAGTTTCTGTTTGTGTGGTGTGGATAAGTTTGTAGGGGAGCTCTGCAGAAATGTTTCCTACCTGCTGGAAGGGGACTGGCTGCCCATGGTCACCGACGGAGATGCAGAGGAGCCCACTGGAGGCGGCTGCAGCCCACGCCAGGGAGGGGTCTGCAAGGGCTGCCACAGTGACACAGAGGGGGATGTGCCACCCTCCGCTCCCCCCTGCTCCCCCCTGCTCCACTGCCAAGTGGTAGCCTTCCCTGTTCCCATTCCTGCCAATAGACCTGATTTTGGAGAAATCCTGGTTTAAAATATTAATTATAAAAGAAAATTCAGTCATAATTTGTGTTGATTACTTGGCAGTCCAAAAAAAAATCTTGCCCCAGAAGTTCTTAGATATATCTCAAGCCTTCTCACCATTTTGCAGATAAATGTGTAAACACATAGTATACTGAGCATTAACCTACACATTTCTGAATATTTTAGGATCTACCTATGATTTCCTTTCCTTTCATAAAGATGAAATTAACTTCCAGGTACAACAAAACAATGTATCATTTTTCTAGCTTAGATGATAGATTTTTTTTTTTTTTCTGAGTTACAGCCTTTGTTGCATTGCCTTACTATTCCATATGGCATGCCTTTGGCTAGCTCTAGGAAGTGTCACAGCTTCACTCTCCATTAGTTTCATGATATCATGCCACATTAGTATATTCTAGTGAAAATAATTCTGTATTCTTTTGTCAGGGAACATGCAAGCAAATTGATCTATTAATGTCTGACAGTAATGGAATGCTGGCACTTTAGACATCCACATACTCTGTGTATATATTATATGTGATCTATTTAAGGACGTCCTCAGAATAACTAAAAACAATATTGGCTTCGTGTATATTTTATGGTAAAATACTGTGCACAGTTTGTCATTCCTCCTTCTGACATTACATGTGTTCTAACAAAAGCAGCCTCCGTGTCCAGACCTGCAAGATGCTAAACACTTTCAATTCCCAGTGAAGTCTGCCGCTGAGAACAAATTATGTCTTACAACTATTTACATGCCATGGCATAAGTCCCTTATGAGCCTTACACAGTATATCTATGTGGATGTGCACACAAATTGAAACGCACTTGCAAAGTGCACCTCACTGTGTGATACCACTCTTGCGCCTTGCCTTCCCTTGGCTTCTCCCTGGTGCCCAGTCCCATGGGTGCAGTGGGTCACAGGTGACCCATGCAGGTGACCCGGTGATTCCATGGCCTACAGTTATCTTCAGCATGACCACTAATGCAGTCTCTGAAATATTTAAGAGTTTGTCAAATGCATATCCGAAGAACACAAAACACAAATGACTTACTTAAAGACAGTTAAATCTGTTTATATTTTAAAAGATGTGGGATGTAATTTTGTGGCAGATGCTTTTATGTATTTTTTTTTACATTTTCAAATTTTGTGTGTCATAAGATCTGCCTGATAACAGTTTTACAGAAATATTTTAATTAGAAAACATGTACTGTTATAACCAAGTTATATTTCAGTGTGATCTGCATTCATCGGTAGTTACTATTTTCCTCCGTGTTTGTAGCTTTCATAACATACTGTTCAACCATAAGAAGATTTTATGTCTGTTTAAAATGATTTTTATTTATTCAGTTTGCTACTTTTTTAATGTTTCAAAACCTTTCCTTCCCTGGTTGTACATGGAGCTGAATTTTAAATAACGTTCATTATGAGAGCAATGTTTTTCCCCTCTCTATGAATTGCCTAGGAATTGCTCTTGATTTAAATGTATATATTAATTGCTTGTAAATATTCACTGAGTAGCATATGAAAAGTTTTCAGCTAATGAGTGGGTGGTGAGAGGCTCGCTTCAGCTTTGTGTCATGTGTGACTGGTCTCTGAAAGCAGATGCTCTGCCACTGCACCCTCCTCCCCCATCGTCAAACACGTGAAAGGTAACGAGGCAAGACAGATTGGTAAATGACTAATAATTACTGGTGTAAACTCAGAGATGAATAAGCAAAAATGCAATTAAGTAAATTAAGAATGGGAGGGAAAGTAATCCAAAGGCTGTGGGAGCAGTTAAGACAGAGGAGGGAAAGGATTGGGTAAGCAGCAACAAAAAGGGCAGAAGTAGACCCAAGGAACCAGGGACAAGGAAAGATGAAATAAGAATGTCTGATCAAGACACCAGAAAGTTGGCTTATTTCCCATTGATGGATTCTGCCTTACTTCAGATATCACAACTGTAGTCTTTTTATGACTCCTGCCTTACATTTATGAGTTACTTTCCTAATCAATATGGCTTGCTTAGGGGTCAATGCCTAAAAAGTCACTCATCTTGCAGTAATAGAGACCAGGCTACAGAAATGGATAGGTGTTTTAACTAAAAGGGTGTTAGCTGCCAAAAGCAATAAAATAGATGTGAGGGAATAACGGAAATATTTTATAAAAAGTCAAATTAGGTGACTATTTTTATTAGTATAATATTATATATGTGGATACATGTGTGCCTGTGTAGGTCTGGGAAAGTATACATACATAATGAATACCTGGACTTCTGTCATTGCATGCATCGCTTTGCCCTGGAAATGGTAAGGTGTGGCTTAAAGCCATTTTGACTTAGGTTATGGCTTCACCTAAGAAAGGCAGCAGAGAATCAATTAAACTAATTTTTATATTAAAGGAAGTAGTTGAGATCTGTGTTGTACCCAACTACAGAATATTTTTAATTAGCATGATTATCTCATTTTAAATAAATAAGTAAATAAAATGGTGTGGTATTTGAAAAAGTTTTCTCTGATTCCAGATCTCGTAAAAGTAAGGAACAAATCTTTGTCAGCAGAAGTGCAGTAGTTACTGCTGTTCAGCCTGATTTCAATAAAAATATATTTACATTGAATAATGATGAGTGTATATCATCATAGAAGCAGTGGAAAATCTATAGCTTATGACCATGCAATGTTTGGTCTTCACAGATTTCAACACTATTAAACAAATTTTCCTCATTCTTGGCACTCATCTTTGGCTTAGAGGCTTCTTTTCTGTTATATAATAGTCCATACAAATTCTTATATTCCATATATTCACTTTGATAAATTCTAAGTGTCAGCTAGTGCATTAAGGGTTGACAGTAATGCCTATCATATATCTCTATTCTTGTTCTCTTTCCACAAAGGGTATCCCATTTTGGATTTATATATACTTTTATACACATGCACAATAAAGAAGCTACATACTTATATTACAGAAGAAGAAGGTAAAAAATTAACTGTAAGGTAATGAGAACAACCTATTGAAGTCAATGGGATTTATTTGTATTTATTATAATGTAATTAGAGTTAGACCAGTGATTTTGAAGATCCTGTCTTTCTGCTCTATCTATTAATGTGTATGTTATTTTAAAACAAGTGAAGTTTTTACCAGCAAGGACACATCCTTGGTAACTGCTCCTTTTCTTTTTTGTTTTTGATTTTTTTGGCTCTACTTTCTGTGCTTTTCCCCATATTTTTTACTACAAATACTTTTTATGTAGTAAACCACTCATGTGCGTATTTCTTCCACTTGTCAAAAAAAAAAGTTGAAAATAGCAATACATTTGCCTGTACCACAGTAACAGAAGATGCAGCTTAAAATGTTTTTCTAGTTCCTAATTACTGAGCTTTTGTTTTTCACTAACTTTTATGGTAAAACATATTTTCTTTTGGTATGTCTTCCATGGGTGGGTCTTTAATTCTTGCTTTCATCTTCTGTGTATTATCTACGAACAACAGAGATTCCTCTACGTTTCCTTTACTACTGGCAATGTTTCTACCAACAGTCCCAGCAAGTGTCACTGCTTCCTTAAATGTTTCAGTTTAGCATTGATCTTCTCGTAAAAAAGAGTAGCCCTTTTTGACATGAAAATTCTGTTAATAATTGATACCATTTACCAAAACAGCCAGCATACCTGTAAGTGACCCTCTGTGAGGTGTCACCAAGGGAAAAGGAGATATTTCAAAAAGTAAGGTAGGTAACTGGGTGGGTTGGAGAAGAGGAAGTAGGGAGAAGACGTTTACCACAGCAAGCAGTAATTCCTGGAGTAGGAGATATGGTCCAACTTTATGTGATTGCCTCTCTCCAGCCATTACTTCCCAGTGCACAGGTAGCTGGGGGGTCAGCAGTCGAGGCTGCCTTACTGGGCGTTACGCTGCATCCACCACAGGCAGTTAGTGAAGGCTATGTGGAGCCAGCAGCCAGAGCAACCCTGGCAGGATTGCACTGTTGTTCACAATCTGTGTCATGTGCCAGCTTGGGTCTATTTCCATGTTTTTAATTTTGTTCTCAAAGTCTATTATTGAATGAAGTCTTTCTTATCTCAGTGACCATTGTCATACTTTCTCATGTCAGCTGTCTTCTGCAGCAATATTTTTAGCTCATAATTCTGTTTTTACTTATTTCAGGAAAGGGTAGGACATCCCCTGGGACTGGAGTTAACAGCTTCAAGTAAAGATCTATATGGACAAGGTCATACACTGTGAACAACAGTGTATGGTAGTGACAAATGTATCAATCCTGCCAAGCTCAGAACTATTCACTAACTCTTGGAATTAATTATATCCCATTAGCAACAACACTGGACAGGCATTCAGCAAAACAGCTTAGGTGATACATTACAAATGTCTGTATTTAAGCACTCAGCTTCTCAAGTGACATTCACAAGGCTGACTCCACATACTTAGAATATACTGGTAGGAAATTTTGACTTTGGACTGAATCTCAGACTGGTGCTGTACTCCAGCTGTCAAAGTCAGTGAATAGGAAAGTCAAGGAACAGGAAAAGCTGGAGCCTAAACTTGTAGTTTCTATATAATTCAGTTACTTTTCATGCCTCTAGTTAGTCACTTCTGGGAAACTGAAATGCATAGCCAGACATTTATGTCCAGATCCAAATGGGCTCATCATGGTCTGAGAAGGTTGACCAAAGCATCTTCTGTGCTGGATATCACTTTCTTGAATTCGGGACAGGCTGAACTTTGAAACAGGTGCCTAAACAGTCAGCAAGCTGGAAATAATACAGACCTTGTCCAGTACTGCAACTTGAACTGAAATTTTTCTCACATCGTCCACACAGAGAGTATCTCAGCTTAAAGGTTCTTGAATCACTCTCCTGAATTTAAGTAACTAAAATTCCATGCAGACAGGATTTTCAGTAACTAAGTGGTTCACTGAGTGCTTGACTTTGATATTTCTTAATGCAAAGTGCTATATAAGATCTTGGGATATAATGCCATCTACTGGCATTTTATTTGCTATTTATGCGTGTTGCTTAAGCTTATGGAAGACCCCCCCAGCTTCCTGGAGTGGTTACTGCAGGCTTTCAGGGTTACCTCAAACTGCTGAAAATGACACTAACAAGTTAATTTATTTACTGACACATAGCTGCAAGTAGGTTGCTGCTCCAGAAGGTCACAGGGCTCCCATGGTTCCTGTGTCAGCTCTGCAAAACCCATGTGGATGTTTTGGATAGCCTAGAATATCTAAAATGTCCCTACATGCTTAAAGATATGTAGTAAACTGAAATGAGCCCTAGGTCTTCTCTAAAGGTAAATGGGATCTTAAGCACCTCTTCATAGACAACCTGCATGCAGAAAACAACATTTAGTTACTTAAATCTCAAGGTAAGCAAAGGCACATGGTTCTCCTAACAGGGTGTGGGGACGCCAGGGCAAATACCTCCTCTCGGTCTCCTTTCACACAGAGGAAGCTGAGTTAACTAATTTTGGCAGACATCTAACTTTAAGATGCCTATGATCAGTGAAAAGTGAAGCATCCTGTAGTTCAAAAGTTTCTAGCATACTTAAATGTTAAAGGTAGACAGAGAAAAAGAATGAATGGTATCATTATTATTAAAGTGCTCAATTACACAGAACAATTTAATGACAATTTACTAACACTCACTTTGGCTTCAGTATTATAATATGTCTTTTGCTATTACCTTTTATTATTTTTAAATATTGGTTTTATAAAGAATTTTTAGTTACTGGTGAAATTACACTCGAAGAGATGGACGTGTTGAGAAAGCTTTAGGTACAGAATAAGTAGGCTGCCTGTAGCAGATATTGGATATTTCTTAATATGTACAAAGATATAGAGTAAATGATCTTTGGCCCATCTATTAGGAACAAAATGGCTTTAAAGTAAGATATTGCTCTAAGACTGGGAGCATTAATTACAATTTTACAGATCTAAAAGAGAATAATTACAAGTAGATTAAGGCTATCTCTAGAATTTCAAATAGGATCTTTTTTGGTTTTACATTATAAAGTTATACACATTCAACATATCTAAGTGATGTCTGATTTTTCTTCAACTTTGGATATTGTTGAGGATATAGAAAAAAGCATCTTTTTTAGGACAATCCCTTAGCACACTTGTTAGATTGATCAGATCCAGATTGCAATATTGGCATTTGTTTATGTGGTAAATCCCAAATTTGCAAAAAGAATTGCAAGTTAGAAATGTTCTTAAAATTGATCTAGGCTGTCAAAATACTTAATAAATTTAGTTAACTATAATCATGTATTTTTTAAAAAATATATTATTCTTTATTTTAAAGAACTTACTGCATTTATACTGGGCTTTCCAATGGCCACAGTTCACTAATCTGGACAAAAGACTTTTCCTGTGTCTTTTTCTTCCATTCATACCACTAATCATATTGACCAAGTAGGATTTTCAGAAAAGCATCTGAGAAGACTTATTTGTAGAAATGTTCATTTTACCTACTTAGTACGCCAGCTTCATACTGTTACTTGTCTCAAACTTAAAAGTTATGTTTTGTATTTAGATCTATTCAGGGTTTTCAGAATTGCTTATGCATTTCATTCAATGACTGTCTCTCACAAAATGTCTAAACAGGCTGTGGAGAAATGACTCAAAACCAAATCCTATTTCTAGGATCCTATACTAGGTTATAGTCTTGCTTTATGTCTATTTTTAACTAAACAAATTTGAATTTTTCTGTACAAATTCATAAAAATTCAGTAGGAAAGGTTGAAAGTGTCCTTACACCACAACAGTTAAAATATTCTGGAGGAGATTGCAAATGTAGGTTTCTCTCAGGCACAAAAGGGAATTTATTCAGATTTGCTACATCGTAGTGTTGTTGCATAAAAGCAGCCATGTCTTCCTCTTTACATGATTTGAAGGAAAGCTGTGGCTCTAACTGTAGTTCCTGCACAAGTAAGACCTAAATGATAGAACAACTGGCTCTTGGATAGTCACTTCATCCTGAATGATCTGCATGCCAAATTGTTAATTGGTTTTCAACACTGAGGGTACATGCAGAAGCAGAATATCAGGTGAATGCTAAAGTGAAATTAATTAATTAATTAAAGAGATAGAATAAAAACCATTTTAGCACTTCTGTGGTCAGCAGTAGTTCACATAGATTTTTAATATTACAGTTTGGGCACTGGATATTTAAATTCCACAGAAGTCACATTTTGGGTATTTTATTCCTTTTTCTTGTTTTTTAATCAGGCTTCAAATTTATGTAGCTGTCCTACTAATGCAATCTTTCAGAAGGGAAAGTTCACCTAGGGCTTTCTAAATCTTACATGAGTATCATTACTCCTTAACCATCCTTCCTTAGCCATGAATGTGCAATTTTGCTTGAAGTTTTATGTGTCAGGACAATCATTTATTTGAACTGATGTTTTCAGTCTGGCACATTCTTCTCTGTCTTTTTTCTTGGGAAAATTATCATAATGTCTTTGAAAGATAACCAATAGAATCCTTAATTTATATAGTGTCTCTTCTTTTTCTATTTGGTTTTAAAAGCTTAGTTCAGTGTTAGAAGCTGTATAAAATAATATAAATGTTACCCATTCTCCAGTAGTATGAAACTGGTAGGATTAAATAGATATGCAATCTTTTTATACATTTCTAACTACTTATTATTTTTACACGTCTGCATCAATATATAAATGCACATCATTTCATCTATGTTTTGTGCCTTTTTTTTAGAATTCACTCCTTCTAATAGTTATATATTGAATAAGTCTCTGTTCTAGATATAAATTATCTCTATAATACAAACAAATAAATAAATTGGTGCTTTTGTTTGGAAACATTTGTCTTTAAACCATGGTTTGGATAATTCATTTTGACTGTGATACAATGTAAAATCAGTTTTGAACAATTTCTGCACTTATTCTAATGAATAAGCAACACTGAATTCAAATCTTTATTAAAAAAACCCAAACTTTATTCTGTGGTATCCTCTTTTTCAAAAGAAATATAAATTCCGCCCCCTGCCCATAAACCCAAAGTATGTAATATGTAGAGTTCTTCACCACAAGAGCAAGGGAAAATGTAACTCATCCTTCCATTGACTCCAAAGAATACTGAAAACCAACTTAATGTATTTCTATTCATGTAATTTAAGGATCAAAGGAATGGAGTGCTTTCATATAAGGAATAACCAAGTTTGGAGAGAGAAACTCTTTAGCCTGGAAATTGGACGCCAGAGAGTAGACATAATGGAAGTCTATAAAACCGTGAACTGACAGAAAGATGGGGGGAATCAGGGGGACGGGAGTAAAGAATTGAAGTAAATCATTAAAAGCAGGAGTTACGGAAAAAAAAACAACCCTACAATTTGTATTATTGAGGCATAAACTACACTGGTCCTGAATCACCAGGCTGTTCTTTTCTTTTTTCTCCTAAAAGAGGACAGCTTCTAAGTTATAAGCATTAATATGCAGTATTTTTTCCCTTTTAAAATTAAGTCTTATAACACTGCGTCACTGTGTCAGAACCATAAATGATTGGTTTGTATCTCCAATAATCCCTAAGATTTGAGAAGCCTATTTTCATCTCTAGGTGTTTTAGTTTTCTCAACAAAGAATTTGAATGAGTAATGGGGGGAGGAGGTTGGAAGGTTTCTTTCCACATACTCTCACAGATCTTCTCTTTGGATTTTGCCACAGAAGGATATGCCTGCTTATCAGTCGACTTTGTGTCAGGCCACACACAACATACCTGTTCACCTTTGTGATTACATAAATTCATAAAAATATTGTCAGACCAGGCACAGCTGCATGATACCAAAGAACATATATGGCCACACTCTGGAATACTGGCCATAATGCTTTTTTCTATAACGAGCCTCTTTTTCCTGACAGCATGGAGAGAGCAGTACCACCTGTCCATATGAATTTTATCATGGCTATTAGTCTTATGGTTTATGTTTAAAAAATAACAGAATGGTAGAAGAAAGACTGATGCAGAGCTTAAGGAAAGTAGTATCCAGCTGACATGAAGACAGATTGTATTGCAGCAGGCTTGTGAGAAATGCATAAACATAACTTGGAGTGACAATGTATATATTTGCAACAGAGAGTTCCTCCTTCAGGCTATTCTATATCAGCCAATGGATAGCATGCAAAATAAACTGCCGTGAAGATGGAAATCCAACAGAGTTGACCAAAACCATAGAAAAATAAAAGCATCTAAAAGTACATCCTATACCTACTTTATCCAGAGTAAGTAAATAGTTGGATATGCAGCAGAGACAGTGAAATATCATGAGACTGTCTTTTTTTTTTTAAAATACATTTTAAATTAAGCCATGTTGTTCGTTCTTTTTCCATTTCCAGAGAAGTGATTAGGTCCATGTTACTCATGGAATATAACTCCAAAATGCAGAATCCTAAAATATGATAAGTTTAATTCTTTCTATAAGCTGATACCCACAATAACTACAATGCTGTCTGAAAAGGAATTATCTCAGAAGCTTTTACAAACACAAATGTATAATTATTTCAACATTTGTATAAATTGGGCCATGCCTCAGACAAAGAAGTGGGTTTTTTACTACACATCTGTTTACTTATTTTTGTTATCACTGTGTAGATACTGAAGGATATATTCACTGAAAGATTTTACTCACACTGTTAATTTCTTCTGTGACTAATCATGGAACAGTCTGAATAAGATGAACAGAAATATTAATAAAAGTGAACAGAATGTTATCCATAAATGGTAAATAGATTCTGAATAAATTGAGACTGTTCATAATTCAGAGAAATATTAATAATTAGGATCCAAGTTTAGCCACCTAATTTAAGTGCTTGAATTTAGAGGTTATTTTTTTTTATGCTTCCTGTATTGTCAATACAGGGAGATTCCCAGGTTCTGAGTCACCGTCTATAGGAGACTTGTTAAGGTAGGTGCTAAAAATAAGTAAGAAGAATATCTCTTTTATTTTAAAAATAACATTGAAACATTCCATTGTAATATTTTCTAAAATTATCTAAATCAGTTTTGTGTACAAAATGGGAGAGAAATTAAGATGTCAGCTTCTGAAATCAAAATGGTTATTAAAAAAATCGGTTTTGAACTCAAATTGCTGTCACAAACAGGAATAAAAACACCTTCTGCATCACACTAATTTGAATTATTTGCTTTCTACTTTCCCTTTTTACTCACTTTTTTAAACCATGAGAACTCATTGTTTCCTGGTGTTTATCAATGACGACGTTGAGTTGGGTATTGTAATCTTACTTTGAATGACTGCGGGAAGTCTTAATCATGTCAGTCATTAATCATTTTGTTTTTACATAGAACATTAGAGATACAGCTATTAAAAGAAGAGTAGAACATAAGTACAGTTAAAAAACCCCAAAGTGCAAATATTTTAAAATTAAACAATGATATTTTTTAGCTACTGCATTAGTTGAGAACAAAGGAAGAAAATGAAATATTTTTTCAATTTTGATTCAATGTTATTTATCCAGGGCATGCATTTTGGAAAGCAATAATTTAACAAGATTATGTAAATTCCACCTATCATTAACAAAAAGTTAAATATTTAAATAAAAAATAGCATTTTTTCTTTGTTGCAGCTGCCTGATTAGATTGTATTTATCAAGGATTAGTATCAGAAACATCAAGAACAAGTATCAGAAATAAAAATATACCTCAAATTTCTGAAAATAAAGTGGCAAGTATTGTTACTTCCATTTTAAAAAGTATTATTTCTCATACAAAGAGGAATGCTGAATCCTGTTTCCTTTACATTACAGATGAGCATTCACCATAGCAACCTCAAAATGTGATCTAAGAACCATTTGAAAAAACCTCAAGCATTAATCTCCCTATTCTATAT
This sequence comes from Pygoscelis adeliae, assembly GCF_000699105.1. Taxonomy (NCBI): domain Eukaryota; kingdom Metazoa; phylum Chordata; class Aves; order Sphenisciformes; family Spheniscidae; genus Pygoscelis; species Pygoscelis adeliae. The sequence continues at coordinate 17,291,899 of NW_008825615.1, forward strand.
ATTTTAATTGTCATGTATTTGACTCCACTTGAAACAAATAAAAATGGACCTGGCTTGTGTAATAATATGTTTATAATGACTGTAGACAACAAGCTTGCAGAAAAACAGGAATTTCAAAAAGGGCTTTATATTTATTGTGAGTGGTATCAAAACAGAGGCAAAGTGCATTTATTTTTAATCTAATATCTTATGAGTTTCAGGAAGAGACAGGACAGTGACAGCAGAGTATATGTGAGACAGCTGATTAGTGAGCTCTTAACCTGTGTCAGCTTCTTCAGATTATTTGCTGCTGATGGACTGCAATTCAGAAGAATTTGTCCCAGCCATGTGTCCAGGAAGAGTATTGGGGGGAAAAAGTTCTCTAAAATAAAAACAAAACAAAAACCAAAACAATCAATGTTATTACGGTAAATGTCCCTTTGCAGACAAAGTGCTTGCCAGAAAGGCTTTGTTTTGCGCTGCAATTCAATGTGGAAAAGGTTTATATAAAATTTTTAGAACAGCTTTTATAACCAAAGAACTGAGAGGTAAAATAACTGCAGGATATTTTATGTATGTTCAATTTATTTCATGCAGACCAGAGCCATTTTATTTATTTTTGTTCTTAAAGGAATCTTATACATTAAAGTATGCAAACAGTTGAAGTAACCAAAAAGCCAGTGAAAAGCAGCCATTATACAAACATAAAGGGTAACAAAAATTATTAATTTCTCCAACTCATGACTGGAGTGACTGATTCTGGCTCAGTCTACCTGTTTGATCACCTCCAGGCTGGAATATGCACTGTCAGATGGTGAACCAGGATTAACACTGGAGGAGTTCCCTGTGATGCTTTCCATCTTCCAGTGACTGCACAAGCCGTAAAGAAGCACAATATGTACATCTGCACAAATTGTGTCACAGTGCAGTTAGTCCCAAAGTGTTAGGTCTGTGGCTAGGATCTAAGGGGGAAGCAGAAGCTAGGGAATGTAGAGGGTATGGGCAGAAGATAAAGGGCAGGGAACAGGGCACAGATGAACATCGGAAAATCTGCATATTCATGCAATGAAATGCTACCAGGAACGGACTAAAGTCTGAGTACCAGAGGTGAAGCAACAGCACCAAGAGACCCAGGAGCAGTGTAATGTGTAGATATTTGTCAGCTATTTCCAGGCTTTTACATACTCAGGAGTTCTTCCTGTAGGCTACTAATAATCTCCAGCAGTTGTGCAAACTGAACACTTGCTGATGATTCATCAGCTGGTGACCCTTTGTGAGCCATTATCCTCAATGAAAATAGTTGCAGACTCAATTACGAGTAAGCTGTTGAACTGACTGCACATGAACCAATTCAGATAACATCCTGAGATAGTAGGCTATCTTCATTGTCATAATTTGCCTGGGCTCTCCAATCTATAGCAAGAGTTTATGTATCAGCTTTTTGTAGATGTCCTTGACACCCCATGGTGTCTCAAATGGCGATACATGCCTATGTATCAGCTGAATCCCACCTAAGGTGTCTACTTCAAACTGAGCTGAATCTCTTTCTAGGCTGTTTTGACTAAATCATCATTTATTAAAAGGAAGTTTAGAAGCTGACTCACCTACATTAAGTCACAGAAATTCAGGTTTCTTAATCTGAAATTAAAATCCATCCTCAGTGTCCTTCTGTGGTATATAAGGTAAATTTTGTAAGTGATTTAGGTAGCTATGATCTCTTCACTTGATTAGAAGCAAGCAAAACTGCTTCTTCATTATGGGGTGACCTGTGAGGAAAGGATATTTCTGAGACTGTTAAACAGGGGACAGATCCTCTGTGCATATGAATTTATGGAAAAAAAAAAAAGAAGAAATGTTAACAAAATAGAAGGCTCAGCAGCTTCAACAAAGCCAAGAAGGCCAACGGCATCCTGGCCTGTATCAGAAATAGTGTGGCCAGCAGGAGCAGGGAAGTGATCGTGCCCCTGTACTCGGCACTGGTGAGGCCACACCTCGAATACTGTGTTCAGTTTTGGGCCCCTCACTACAAGAAGGATGTTGAGATGTTGGAACGTGTCCAGAGAAGGGCAACGAAGCTGGTGAGGGATCTGGAGTACAAGTCTGATGAGGGGCGGCTGAGGGAGCTGGGGTTGTTTAGCCTGGAGAAAAGGAGGCTGAGGGGAGACCTCATTGCTCTCTACAACTACCTGAAAGGAGGTTGTAGTGAGGTGGGTGTTGGTCTCTTCTCCCAAGTAACAAGTGGTAGGACAAGAGGAAATGGCCTCAAGTTGCGCCAGGGGAGGTTTAGATTGGATGTGAGGAAAAATGTCTTTACTGAAAGAGTGGTTAAACATTGGAAGAGGCTGGCCCGGGGAGGGGGTGAGGGACCAACCCCGGGGGAAGAGTGGTTAAAGATTGGAAGAGGCTGCCCAGGGAAGTGGTTGAGTCACCATCCCTGGAGGAATTTAAAAGATGTGTAGATGAGGCACTTAGGGACATGGTTTAGTGGGCATGGTGGTGTTGGGTTGACGGTTGGACTCGATGATCTTAGAGGTCTTTTCCAACCTTAATGATTCTATGATTCTATGATTCTATGAACAAAAAATTACAATTCTGTTGAAGATACTGAACATTGTATATCTGGCTTGCTCTTATTTGGATTCATTTGGTGCACTGGTGTTCTACTCATGTGAGTAAATTATAAAATGTGTATGGTTTCTTTGTAGTAAGTATCCAGTAAGTTTGTGCCACTGCTTACTATTAAAGTCAGAACTGTTCCAAGTTTTCAGGGCCTGTACTTACTCTGCTTCTGAGTTTCAAACAGCGAATGCCTTTGCATTTATTTTTGTATTCATTGTGATGGAACAGTTTGGATGTGTCATGGAGTTCTGCATGGGGTAAGCCATTCCAGTCCAGGTGAAAAGCTTAGAACCACAAAGCAGTCTATCATAGAATCATAGAATCATTAAGGTTGGAAAAGACCTCTAAGATCATCGAGTCCAACCGTCAACCCAACACCACCATGCCCACTAAACCATGTCCCTAAGTGCCTCATCTACACGTCTTTTAAATTCCTCCAGGGATGGTGACTCAACCACTTCCCTGGGCAGCCTCCTCCAATGTTTAACCACTCTTTCAGTAAAGACATTTTTCCTCACGTCCAATCTAAACTTCCCCTGGTGCAACTTGAGGCCATTTCCTCTTGTCCTAC
>NW_008825615.1:17295171-17320778 GCF_000699105.1 Pygoscelis adeliae
GGCCCAAAACTGAACACAGTATTCGAGGTGCGGCCTCACCAGTGCCGAGTACAGGGGCACGATCACTTCCCTCCTCCTGCTGGCCACACTAGTTCTGATACAGGCCAGGATGCCATTGGCCTTCTTGGCCGCCTGGGCACACTGCCGGCTCATGTTCAGCCGGCTGTCAACCAGCACCCCCAGGTCCTTTTCCGCCAGGCAGCTTTCCAGCTACTCTTCCCCAAGCCTGTAGCGCTGCATGGGGTTGTTGTGGCCAAAGTGCAGGACCCGGCACTTGGCCTTGTTGAGTCTCATACAGTTGGCCTCAGCCCATCGATCCAGCCTGTCCAGGTCCCTCTGCAGAGCCTTCCTACCCTCGAGCAGATCAACACTCCCACCCAACTTGGTGTCATCTGCAAACTTCCTGAGGGTGCACTCAATCCCCTCATCCAGATCTATGTTTGAGGGCAGGTTGAGATTTAAAATAGGGCAAGTCCAGCGACAAATACAGAACTTTTTCTGAATAATCAGAATTGTTCTGATAACTGTACTTGCAGTAGTTGTCAGTTCTCAGAATCTAATGTTTTTTAAGATCCTATTCTCTTTTGTATTGCTTTTTAGATAATGTGCAGTTTACTCTCTAATGTTTTTCTGGGTTTCTATCAAAATCAGAGTGATTGCTGCATACAAAATATGCTATTCAGTAAACTATCCAAGATTCACAGCAAAGAGCTAGACTACTGTTTAAAGGTTGTATTATCATTGCTGTATGCACACCTGTGGAAACTAAAAGTGAATATTTTTACTTCAAATGTTTTAAGAATTTTAAAAAAAGGAGGTGAGAAAACCAAAGGAAAGAGACTTTAAACAGTTTAAATAAACTATTGTTGAATGTAATGAAGACACTAAGTTTCATTTATGCTGTTTAAACCACTGTACTCACTAAACTTTACTACTCTGAGAATTATAATGACATTTCCACTTTATTCGGTTTGAAGTTTTTTTGAGCTTCCACTTTTCTGTATTGGAGAATGTAGATAATACTTTAAATTGCTGAAAATTATTTGTGAAATTTGTTACAGTTTTTAGTTCTCTTGCCAATGTGTCAAACTATTTATCAAGTGCTCCAAAGAGTTTGTATATGAAATTAATAAATTTTGATGCTTTATTGTTTACTCATGGAACATTAGCAATAATAATAAGGTAGTTTTATGTTTGCTGGTTGTGAAGGAATGAATAGACTGCATTGGGCAAAGTACTGCCAGCAGGTTGACAGAGGTGATCCTTCCCCTCTACCCAGCAATGGTGGGGCCACACCAGAAGCACTGTGTCCAGTTCTGGGTTTCTCAATACAAGGGAGACATGGACATACTAGAGAGAGTCCAATGAAGGCACATGAAGATATTTAAAGGACTGGAGCATCTCTCCTATGAGGAAAGGCTGGGAGAGCTGTGTATAGAATTATGTATGTAATTCTTATTTCTCTTGATTGCTATGAACACATACGTACATGCACACGCACACCCAAACACCCTTTGTGATTCCAGATTTATGAATGTGTGGTATATCAAAATAGTACAAATAGACTATATTATAGCTTGGGACTAAGCAGGCACAAAAAATTCCTGCCATCCCACTTGGGGATAATTAATCCTAGCCTTCCTTTATTGTCAATGGAGAATCTTCCAGAGAATAGAGATATTAGATGCTCAAATAGTCTTCTGAATGACTACTGACAGATCTCTTCATTCACTAGATATAGGCCCAGAGAAGAATTCATCTAAGTTAGATATTTCAATTAGGTATCTGCCTTTAGGTTGAATAAATTACTTCCTTTCATGTTTTTTTTAAATTTTGTTCCCAAATACTGGCAGGATAAAAAGTGAAAATGTGACTTTTCTCAGTTTTGCACACATACTACAGTTTCTTTTCACAGTGTTTTTTGCAAGCAGGGATGTTATATATTATTTAGTAAGTAGATGGAAGTAATAGTAAGTAGATGGAAAAGTAGATGCAACTGGAAATAATTCTGAATGCGACATTTGTAACTACAATTCTGCATGCGCAAGAATTATAAGAAATTTATATACCCAAGTAAAACTCACTGACTTCTGTCAAATAACTTATGTGTGAAGTTATACAGTAGACTATTTTCCAAATAATACATTTAGACCATATAATTTCTTTTTCATAAAAGCAAACAAGTCTTAGGTATCCAATGATATCAGCATTGTTAGAGCATAACCTCAAGTAAAATCAGGGTACAGTTAAACTGTGAAATGACTGGCAGTTAGATGTGCCTGTGTATTGCCATATGGATCCATTAACAGGCATATTCAGTGAAATTAAAATGGTAGTTTTTCTCATTTACTGTAATGAAATGTATCACAAGGAGTGTTAAAAAGTACCATGGCTTGTTATGCAATGTTAAAAACCATCATGAATAAAAATAATAGCACATGGTCTGCACGATGAAGGCAAAAACTTGGAAGTTTATCATAAAGAGTTCTGGCAACATTGTGTTTGATTTTCTTGAGCCTACACAGGAATGTTATTTTTGCAATTATCTACACGCCATAGATATTAGATATAATTACTTGTACCAACTTTAAGGTCTTCTAAGCATATATTATGGACAAAAAGTTTTATTTGGCCATATTTTTATACCATTTTTACATTTATCATAAGTTGCAAGGGGAAGCTAAATATGTTCACAGCATAAGCCTTGACATATTTCACAAAAAATTCAATAAATTGTTTTCACAATCCTTTCAAAGAGAGGTTTTATTTGTGAAGGTTTTGCTAGAAAGATTAGTTCCATATGAATAGTTCATTTCATTGATGTAATTTCAGTTTTATCTTGTACTTTGATCTAGCAGAAAGCTTTCAAAAAGATGACAGTACCTTAGGGAAATCTAGTGTCATGGAGATATTACAAGTCAAGATAATTTCTTAAAAGAAACAAGTGTGTTTATATGCTGGTTAAGGAATATTTTAACAGATTGGGTTTGAGTTTTCAAGCCAAGTATTTTATATGTACTAATCAAATGGTTCTTAAACTAAATTGCTTAATAATCCAGAACTTTCCAAACTATTAAGAAGATATTCTTACACAGAAAATACATAAAGAACCTTTGCTGATCAGCAATCTGTTAACAGAAGTTGACTTAATATTGTATTACTTTGATTCACTTTGTTAGATCAGAAAAAGCATATTGTATGAGATTCATAATGACAAACATAGCACAGAAACACAATTGGTGAAAATAGACAAATACATGTTGCGACTGTGTCTTCATGACATTCAACAAAGAATGACAGGCTTGCTAATGAAAATGTTAATGGTTTTTGCAGCTCTTTAAACTGCAAACTTGATTGAAAACGCACATTTGATTTTTATCCCTGTTTGAATCATTCAGACTCTACCACTACTATAAATTTTGAGTCCTAATGTAAAATATATGGCTGAGAATGGTCAGACCAGCAGATATTTTCTATTTCCTAAATATAGGATTCATTAATTTCTTTGTATTTCCTATCAATCTGTTTAAATGCCTCTATGACTCTTAAAACTTATAACATAGCTGCTGTCAGCTTTTTGAGCCTATGATACTCCCAGTCTGTGTTCTTTAATATTGTGAAATACATGTTATCTCTAGTGTAGTGGGAAAAAAAGATTTAAAATGTTTCCTTAAAAGGCATGAAAAGATAGTACTGATATTTTTCGGCAAAAATCTGATAAATTTTAAATCTTGGTTTCATCATTCAAGCAAATCTCCCATGGATTTCAGAGCTCAGTTCTGAATAATTTGTTCAATGGAACATTTAAACTAGCTTATAAAGGAGCAATAAATAAGTAAGGTTTGAAATGAATAGTTAACCATTACAGTCTAGCTGATTTTCAGGTTGTTTATTGCACACAGCCATGCAGAAAACCTTTGACAGGTGTGTTTACTGCTATAATTTATTAATCACATATACACAATCTATGAATTATTATTATTATTATTGTGTGAAAAATAAGCTTTTGCACAAAGGGAGTAGTCACTTAAGATTCAGTATTACAACTCAGTTTATGTGGTCAAGCTTAAGTTTAGCCTGTGAATAGTCCTATTGAAAATATATTTCAATACTGTGTGGCTGGGTTGTCTTTTTACGTTACTTGCTTTCAGCCAATTTGGACAAAAAGAAGGTACTTGTTTTTCTTTATTTATTTTCAACTCTGGATACCTTCACCTCGCTACATTTTGGGAAAACAATTTGTTATTGTCCTTTTGAGAATCTCTCTGCTGAATATCTTAAAAGCCCTTAGTATTCATGGGATCTTGTTATGCTTGTTTGCTAAAATGTAATTAAGGAAAGAAATCTGCAGGTCTGATAGAATTCATTTTCAGATAAATCAACAACTCTGTCAGAGTAAATTAGGCATCCCATCCTGAACTCCAGATATTTCAGTTGGAACATTTATGCTGTTGGTGAATGAGACATTTCTGCCAGGAATGTAGTATGTGTAGGGCTCTAATTGATCCAGCTTCACATTAATGCATGAAAGAATCCTTTGTCACTCTTCTATTCACAAGTGTTGTGGTTTAACCCCAGCCGGCAACTAAGCACCACACAGCCACTTGCTCACTTCCCCCCTGCTGGGATGGGGTTCACAGTGGGATGGGGGAGAGAATTGGAAGAGTAAAAATGAGAAAACTCATGGGTTGAGACAAAGACAGTTTAATAGGTAAAGCAAAAGCCACACATGCAAGCAAAGCGAAACAAGGAATTCATTCACTGCTTCCCATCGGCAGGCAGGTGTTCAGCCATCTCCAGGAAAGCAGGGCTCCATCACACGTAATGGTTACTTTGGAAGACAAAACGCCATCACTCCTAATGAGCCCCCCTTCCTCCTTCTTCCCCCAGCTTTATATGCTGAGCACGACTTCATATGGTATGGAATATCCCTTTGGCCAGTTGTGGTCAGCTGTCCCAGCCGTGTCCCCTCACAACTTCTTGTGCACCCCCAGCCTACTCGCTGGTGGGGTGGGGTGAGAAGCAGAAAAGGCCTTGACTCTGTGTAAGCGCTGCTCAGCATAATGAAAACATCCCTGTATTATCAACCCTGTTTTCAACACAAATCCAAAACATAGCCCCATACTAGCTACTATGAGGAAAATTAACTCTATCCCAGCCAAAACCAACACAAGTCACACAAAGAAATATGGCAACAACCTCATTTCTCCTGTTTGCATTCATCTGGAAACAAAAACAATTGTGACCTTTTTTGACAGAACACAATTTAAATAAAACCAACATGATATCCAGGATGTATCAGAATTAAGTGTTGTCTTCCCTTGATGTATTTACAAAATAAATGTTAGAAATGAGAGTTCTCGAGCTAAATGCAAAGGATCAAATTTTTCTTAACAAAAGGAGATTAAATACTGCATAACTGAATCTATCACATGGCCCATTCAGTCCAATATCCTGTTTTCCGTATTATGCAAGACTGTTCTAGGAAAAGTCACAAAACCCCAAGTAACATGAGCATGATAAGATTACACACAACTTATCAATTTACAGAAAATAACACCGAGAACAACACTGACAATCCCTGCAAAAGCTCTAATTTGCTTTAAATAAATGTTCTAAGCAAACACAAAATAAGGCTGATCCTATTACGCATGTGTAATGAAAAAGACCATGAGAAGCATCCCATCTGTTTGCAATCATGAGCTCTATGTGCTCTCTTGAAAGTTGCATAGCTGCTTTTTTTTTTCCCAGTCCTCCTACCTGGGCATCTGACCATCCAATTGTCCCATGCTCCATCTGAGCAAGGTAACAGAGGTAGTTTCTATATACTGATATGAAAATTATGCAAGCTGTAATAAATTACCAAAAAAGAGTTAGTCAGAGCAATTTAAACCCTGCTGTACCCTGAATCACATCAAGCTCAGCATTAACCCTACACTTTTCAGAAGTGTGATATAAAAGCAGATCCACAACAGAAGCCTTTTAGCTTGGCCTGATACACGATAAGAGCTGCGCTTTTTTCACATCCAAGATGATCCTTAAAACAGCATAGCTATGTTCCAACACCATTGTGCCTGATCCAATAAATCTCCTAGAAGACTGCATACTCTGGCATTTAGGTTTGCCCAGGACTTCTGATTCGTTCCCATAGATCAGGTCAGGAGAACAAAGCAATAAACAAGGGAGCTGATTTTTACTATGTGAATGACAGGCAAAAAACAGGGAAAAATTACATATTCAAACCATGAGTATACAGAAAAAGTATCTGTTAGCAATGTGCTCATATGCATAATAAAAAACAACAAAAAATATTAGCTGCAGCAACTGCAATAAATAATAAGTAGAACATCTAATAATTCCACTAAACTATTTTCTACATCTAGTTTAAATGTAGTCTTGCATATTAGCATTTCCATAACTTGGCTATACTACAAAACACACTAATTTTTATTTATCTAACATATGGAGAAAAAACAGTTGCATGCCAAACAGTTTTAACAGTGATAAAAAATATTGAATTTCAGTGCTTGATTTATGTAGATGAATTAATTTGAAATTAGAGCATAAGGTCTCCAAGCATGTGAATTCAAAAAACCACAAAGGTTATGTCCTGTCTTTCATAGCTTATTTGGGGATCTGAACCTACTTATTGCAAAATTTAATATCTAAGCCATCTGTCTTTTGTCTAAAGTGTTAAATATTTGTAGAAAATAAGTAGCTTTTAAGAAAAAACAAAAAAACAGTGATTTAAATTACTGAAGTCCTTGTATTCAGTTGCACAATTTTCACTGCATTCATCTCTGATTCAGGAAGGGTTCCCAGACCGCAAAGTGGTTAAGACTATGGAAATCAAAATGAAGCACATAGTGATGCTTTCTTTGGATGATGATGTTACTTAACGCACTGTAATAATTTTATTAAGACTCCAGTTAAGTTAAAATAAGCTAATGTTCAGTTAAAATAAGTGAAAGCTATGTCAAATTATTTCAGAAAAATTCTAAGCCAACAGCTGATAAAATAACCACAACAAAATCACAAGACTGTCAGGTTTAAAAAATAATAATATTTAAAGTTCATGTTTGTTTACAGAACCTTTCTTTCTTCTTTTTATTCTCTTTTTCTCTCTCTTACCCCTGAATCCTTGTATATGACTCATAATATTGTTTTATTACTTACATAATAATAACAGTATGCATGTCATCATATTCTTGGCATTGTGTAATTTTTAACATTTTCTCCATGTTTAATATCAAGGGAGATCTAAGGTCCAAGGATTATGGGTTCAGATATTACTGCAGTTCAAATAATATGACAATTCTTGGTTGATTGGTTGGTTGTGAGTTGGAACTGAAAGACTGGATGCTGCTTTTAGAATAAAATTTGTTGAATTTGTTGCTATTACTCTAGTTTTTCATCATGTAAATTAGAGTCAAGTTTCTTGTGTTCAACTAAAACATTTCAAAATCTGTTTTTCTCTTATTACTTCAAATGAAGACCTTAGCTGCTTTCAGATGTCTAATACACATGTTCTGAAGTGATTTCCAGCCTGACATCAAAATCTATTTCTTAGTATTCCTGCCTGTAAATCTAGATATCAAATCAATAATCAATGTTAAACTGTTTTCTTATATATATCCCTACAAAAGAGCTTTTGCATCATTTTTTCCCATGTTTCTTCCTCCCCAGTCCACCCTGATCCCTTTCTTTCCTTTCCTTTGGTCCTTCCCCTAAACATCCCATAACAAATCTGACACATGGCCACAATCCCTTTAAAACAATCCCAGAATGGTCTTTCTCCTGCATCTCATAACCAGTCCTCTACCCTCATAGGAAATAAGCCCCTGTGATTTTCATGGTTTTACAGGAAGGGAGAATTTATTCTCTGGTTGTGTTGGCAGGTTTCACACCATTGCCAGTGGCCGAATCACTCTCCTTGATGGACCTAAGGGCAGCTGTTTTTGTGGGGTGGGCTTGCACTGGTCAGGTTAATCAGGCTCCCCAGAGCCTTTATTACTTCATAAAGGCAAAGCTTTTTGAATATCTATGAGAAGTATACAAATAAAAACTTTAAGCTGGGAAACACAGAACTTTGATTAAGTCTTAAAGACTTATTTTCTAAAATTATCTAGAAAATGCCTTATTCTATTCAGTAGAGTCACCTTTTTTCCCCAATATATGTGTCATTGTTTTAGGTTTATTTAAACCTATGTCTTAAATTGGAAGGTATGGAAATTGTTGCTATAGATAATAAAGACATACACACAATTTCATATTAAATTATTTGCATAACATTAACATGTGTTGTGGTTTAACCCGGCAGGCAGCTAAACACCACACAGCTGTTCACTCACACCCCGCTCAGTGGGATGGGGGAGAGAATCAGGAAAAAAAGTAAAATTCATGGTTTGAGATAAAGACAGTTTAATATGACAGAAAAGGAAGGGAAAATAATAATAATAATAATATACAAAATAAGTGATGCACAATGCAATTGCTCACCACCTGCTGACTGATGCCCAGCCAGTTCCCAAGCAGCAGTCACTGCCCCCCCGGTCAACTCCCCCCAGTTTATATACTGAGCATGACATCACATGGTATGGAATATCCCTTTGGCCAGTTTGGGTCAGCTGTGCTGGCTGTGCCCCCTCCCAGATTCTCGCTGTCAGGGCATGAGAAGCTGGAAAGTCCTTGACTAGTGTAAGCACTTCTTAGCAACAACTAAAACATCGGTGTGTTATCAACATTATTCTCATCCTAAATCCAAAACACAGCACTGTACCAGCTACTAGGAAGGAAATTAACTCTATCCCAGCTGAAACCAGGACAACATGGTACTGAAAGATACATATATATATAAAGGGAAGGAATACTCTCTCTGAAACATGTGCTGTCTTTCACTGACTATGAACTCACTTTCTTCTATCTGGAATTACAGAGAAAACTTTAGAGCAGTAGTAGTTACTTTGAGAGATCATAGAAGACAGGTAATGTTGCCTGAAACCTGGAAAAGGGCGATTTCCTTTTAAAAAAATTCAAAAAAGGGAGGTAGCATGTTTGCAGGCCTTGAAGGCAATGGAGAAGCAGGACACATATCATATTTTAATTAAGGTTTTTGATATTGTTTCACATGACGTTTTTAAATGGTAGATTTTTATAACTGATAGAATTATTATTGAGCGTGACTTTTTTTCCCCTGCAGGAAGTGAAGTTTCCTTGGAAGTACTATATAGTCTGTTATGAGTTTGATACCATTCAATATGTGTGTTGTTGACTTCCATGTTGGTATAGTATATAAGTTTATGAAATATATGCATGATTCTGATTTGCAATAAACAGAATGAGAAAAAATTGGATGTATAGCATTTTTACAGAAGCCATATACACATGGTGGTATATCCATATGGACAGGACTCAAAAACTTTATACTTTGCAAAAAGATAAAAACATTATATTATGATTTATAAACAGGAATATAGGCTGCAAGATATATCCATTGTACTAACTAGTGGTGAAGGCAACAGCTGTTCATTTATATTACCTTGTTTTAAGGCATCTGTGAGGGCAAAACAAAGAATATGATCAGATTTGGGAAAAGCATGACAAAATTAAAGAAAAGGCAAAATGAGTTTTTAGTAACTTCATGAGAAAGGGTCCTGAAAAGAATTGTCATAATAATGACAATTATTTATAAGAATTTGTCATAATTTTATTTATCATGTCCAGGATGGGTAGATAAATACATAATAGGCTTAAATGTAAGCAAAGGAGATTAAGGTTAAACATTACATAAACTTTCTAATAGCAGGCATAGTGAAGCAAACATACATTTCTCTAAGCAGTTGTAAAGTCTCTGTCATTGTTTTTAAAATAAGACTCAAAATTATCAGAAATATGGCACAAATAATATTCTTGCCATGGAGTAAGGAGGTGGAATAGATGACCCGTTAAGGTCAGTGCTCTGTGATTTTCAGGACTGGAATTTAATTAAGAAGAAAATAATTGGAAGAAGACAGTGGTATATAATAATTACTTCTTTTATAACCAGTATTGGTTGTAGTGTGATAATGTTTGATACAGAAGACTGACAGAGAAATTTAGGAAGAGCTCTCTCAAGGTCACTTGCTCCAACCATCTGCTCAAAACAGGACTGAATCTGAAGCTATGTTGGGTTGTTCAATCCTTTTTGTTGATTTTTAATACCTCCAGGGGTGGAAATTCCATAGCAACTATTTTCAATGTTTAACCACCCTCATTGTGATATTTTTCTTCATAGTTGGAATTTACCTTGTGGTCCAACTAGTCTCTTCAGTGCACACCTGTAAGTGTCTAACTCTATCTTGTCTATAACCACCACAAGGAATCTGAAAAGAGCAATTAGATTTTCCCCATCATTGAAATCCCGTTTGACTTCTATATAAAGTACTGAATATCCCAAGTAAGCGAGTGCTAATGATTGTCTACCATGTTTTAATTTCATTTCAATATAAAATTACAACTTATCCCAGGTGATTATTGGCTGAGTTCATATAATTCTGAAAGTGATGTGTCTTACTAGACTTCAAGCTATCTTCTGAAACTTAACCCCTTAAGGTTGTTGAGAATTCCTGAGATGTCCAAAGGGAATAAGTTAGCTTACAGGCAGGTAATTTTGTTGAATACTTGATAAACTATGAAAAAAAACCCCGAAACCCAAACTGCAGTTGTTTATTACAGATACTTTTCCCATCTTTATCCTCTGAGATCACAAAACATTCAAATCATTCAAGACGTGAACTGTATGTCTGATATTTTAAAACTGAACAGCTGTCAGGTGTGCTGTGTAGGGCAACCCTGACTTGAGGTATATCATCGACGTTTGTTTGATAGAGAAGTTCTTTTAGGAATATAGTTATAGCAACAAGATTACTTTGTCTGCTACTTTACCTTAACTTGTCTGAAGAACTGATGTCTTTTATGTTTAGAGACTTCTTGTTTAGGAGAGGATAAAAGCCTGACAGATTTTTATTCAGGTTCTGTTACTGGTTTCTTTTAACTTTTGTCACAGACAGTGATAGATAGACACTTTTTAGTATTGTGAATTGAAATAAAAGACAAACCCTTTCTTCCAGAATACTGTGATACAGGACCGTGTCCATGAAGCAGGAGAAAAGAATAAGAATAAATTATTTATAAGTCATTAGGAGAAAAAAATAACATGTCAAAGTAAAGTGCTAATTTACAACTTCCTTGTGTATTAGACTATTATTGAATAAAAAATAAACATCGATGTAAATGACAGACACATGACTACTAAGATTTCTGAAAACAGGACATTCAGAACACATTTTTACAAGTAATTGAGAATATTTAAATATCATTTTAATTTGTAAGGACTGAGGAATTCATATCTGGTAGAGTCAGGCCTCCTCTCTGGCACTTTTCTTTTTTTCCCCCTATATCTTCCACAGAGTGTTTGTTCTGTTTTGTTGGTGTGTCTTTTTTCTTTTTTTTTTTTTTTATTACTATATTAAGTTCTTTCAGAATAGTGCTGTTTTCATTATCAAAACTTTTGGAACTCCATTAGCTGTTTATATTACTTATGTCACTCGTTTAAAAGAGATCTTTTTGAAGTCATACAAATGGCCTCAAAAAATTATTTCCTGAAAGCCAGTATTGTATCAGCTACAGATGTGAATTCTTTTCTGTAGGCTGTGTTGAAGACATGTTGGAAAAGACTCATTAGTTGTTGACACAATTAAAAGAATTAGAATGATTATTTATAATTGCAAAAACTGTTCCTGTTCAAGAGTAAAATTGATGTAATTGTCAAAAGTACTTGAATATTTTTCTACATTCTTGATGTAGTAAATTACAAATTCTATTAAACAACTCTGAGAAAAAAAAATACTAGAAAGTATGGAGTGAGATAAGTCCTGTAGAAATAGGGACTCACTGGACTCTGCTGACCATTCTTTATTTCCTAATCCATACCATTCCATACAGTGAGCAATGAAGAAAAATAGTAACTATTATTTCAGGTAAGGAGGAAGAGCTTTCAGTACCTTTAAAGAAAAAAAATCCTTTTCATAGGACCTCTATAAGAAGTCCTCTACTGCTCAACTTTTCTGAGGTCCTCCTGTTCTGAAACAAAAATAACTAACCTGCTCACTTCCTTCTGCTCTGGAAACCTGTTGAAATTTGCCAGTTCATTCAGGTCCCTGTGACTGTTTCTCAGTGCCTGGGTACAGTATCTTAATATACTAGGTCTTTAAAAGATTGATGACTATGTTACAAGAGTGTCTTTCAATCAAACAAACATTCAGGACAAGCCTTTAGAAGATCTGGGGAAGAGAGAACATGGCATAAGAGAGAAACTTATATCAGGATAGAATATGATCATTAGTGAGGTAGAAATGAGGATGGTGAAGGGTTCTCAGACTTATGCAATATTTTTCATTTCCAATTCTGAAAAATACTCTACAAAAAGAATAAATACTATTCCCATTGTAGGGATGGAGGCAAAGTCTTTCTGGTGTTAGTAGTCAGGCTTACTATGCCATGAACAAATGTAATTTCAAATTTGAAACGTAATTTCAAAGTAACACGGTAATTTCAAAGTAATCCAGGTTTTCTTGGTTTCCATCCCAGTGTCCAATGCTGAGCTAGAGGCTACATAGATGATTTTTTTTCTGTTACTGTTTTTCTTTCTGGAAAAAGTAGTAGATAATGTCCCAGCAGAAGATGATATAATCTCAGGTCTCATGTAAAGAGGTAAACAGAGGGTAGAGTAGACACATATAGATGGTTGTGCTAATAAATACTATAAACAAATTTTATCCTTTTGCTGCTCAATATTTGTTCCATTGAGTATAACTGTACTCGTGGTATTAAAAAGCTTTCAAAACAGACTTCGATGGTGAAAATGTTAAGCTTTGGTATTCTCAGGAAGGGCCTTTCAACTCTAGTGGTTTATAGAAGCATGCATATCAAGGGAGAGAACATAATCTAGATCATTAGTAGAACACCAAAAAAACCCCAACCCTGGAAAGAGAGCTATGAGAGAGATTTTCTGAATAATATAAAATTACAAGCAAAAAAAACCCCTACAAAACACACCTGGTCTAGGTACCAGTGACTTGTTTTTATTCAGGTGTATGGCTTTGCAGACTTGACTGCTTTCAGGAAAATAGCAATCATCCCTGTAGCTCCTGGGGCAAAGATGCTGGAAGTTGCCTAATACTCAAGATTTAGGCTATTTTTTATGATGAGATCATCCTACTCTGTGTCCACCTATGTAAATATATCAGCTTTCCCTGTTTCTATCAGTTTTGGAGCTGCAAAAATGTGATTTAATGATGCATTATTTGTCATTTGACTGTGGGAGTTGGCCCTACAGTATGCTGGTATTTGTACCTCATATGTAAGAAGTGGATTATATTTCTGAGAAAAAAGAGATACCCTACTGAGATCAAATACCAGAGAATATCAATGAGATTCCATGTTTCATCTTCATATACTGCACAGTAGTCTTATCAAGCAAGTGTAACGGAGAAATAGATGGAATTTTTAGTGAGTAAATTATTTCCTTTTCTTCTCATCTATTTATTTATGATGATGATTAATCAGAATGAAGTAGAATTTTCTTTAGTTTTTGTGCAACATGCTGTGTTTCAAAGGCTAAAATTTATCCCCCAAGATTGTTCCCACTAACTAGCTGCCACAGATCACAGGAACAATGCTTTTCTCTGACCTCATCTAACTTCTGCATAGGAATCTCTATGTTCAAAGAAAGGATAAAGAAAACTTTGAATCAAGATTCAACGTGAAGAACGAATGACTCAGTAGATCTGTAATCTAGATACCATGATTTGCAGAAGGTGAAAATTATCTTTATATTTTTACAGTCTTATCCTCAGTTCTCCCTAATTTCTTTCACTTCAAAGAGATGTTTGTGTTTTACAAAGACTTCTTGATTTATTGCTTCATAAAGTATAGTATGTGGTTAAAAATGTAGGACCCTTTATATGAGATCAGTCTCCAAAGACTCTAGTTCAGCTCTGAACATTTTTGTATGGGGCTTACAAACACAAAAGTAAAAGCAATTTAATGCAAAATTAGGCTGCTATTTAGAATATAGTGTCTTGTTAATAGCTTCATAAATCTTTTGTCTGACTGCAGAGCCAAAAAAGGTTTTGATACTTTCAGCAGGTTTTCATTTTACTTCCAAGCCTTTCCCTCCCAAAAAATTTCTATTGAACACAGTAATAAAAAGTCCCTGTACAGGAATTCTAGTAGTAGAATATTTAAAAAGGATTTATTTTTTGTTCCATTAATAGATTTTTTCCCTTATTTGGCACTCTCATTACCACAGGTCACCTGCAGAAGATACTTCTATCAGGCTGTCAGTGGGCCCTGTACATTCCTATTATAGTGTTTGATGGCATCTGAGTAATCGATATAAAGATACTTCAGAACCTTGAGGTTATTAAAATTCACAAGTACTATTATATTCTGAGTAAAACGTTGATTTTTTTTTTTTTTAAATTGCTGAATAATACAAGCTACACATAGAGCAGTGAATGGTAAAATTTCTAAGAGATCTTTCCGAAAAAGATTTCTTCAATACCATGTAACATACATATACACAAGTATGTGTTCAAGTTTTGTTATAGTGTCACAGATAGAGTTCCAAATCTGCCATCTTATTTCTGCTTTTACTTCCATTTAAAAAAAAATTTAAAAAATCAGTTTACTGTAGGGGCTTGAAGATGCAAAGTACTGCAGATCCTGCAGTATTACTATTATCCTATTATTTTGAAATCTCTTTTGTATATTAAAATGTTCTATTAAGCAGTGTATTGTGTAGCTGTCTTTTCTGTATAATTGTATTCCAATAGCATGCTGATGCTCAAATTATACATTGGGACTTCACTGCCCTAGGACTTGTACATACATATAATACAAAGAGATCCCTAACTGTATTGCTTACAAGATCCCAAGAGACAAAATGGAAGCAGCAATATACAGGTGAAAAAATGGGAGAACAAAGGATATGGAAATAAAAACTACCAAGGTTTCTTGTACTTCTCATGCATGACGGAAATGTAATTTCAAGCTGGGTATTTTTCAGCTATGTCTTTTTACTTCCATGAACTTCATGAGTACCTGACCTTGCTTTTATGTTAACCATATCAGGTCACATACCCTTAGTATGTTCTTTGCATATGGAACTGCTGATAGCACAAAATACATTATGGAGAAATAGTCCACAGCTTTCCTTTCCCCATTTTGCACCAACTTCTTTAAAAGAAATATTTTAGGTAGGATTACATCCTATGATTTTTTTTATGTTGAGGATATTTTGTTTGTCATGCCTCTAAAATTGTAGTCTCTCTGTACAAATGGAACTTTCTGTTTCAACTTAGTGTTATCACCTTGATGGCATGAAAATAGGTCAATAAGTAGAATTGGGAGCAAAACAGCTGATTATAATATACACAAAGTGGGTAAGAAATATAATGGTGGTTTTAAAAACTGAATCATGGAAATGAATTATGCTTTCTTTTAATATTCTGAAAAATGGCTAGGTAAAAATCCGGTTATCTCAAGTTCTGTGGAAGTGGTTAATTTTGTGCGACAGGATCCTTTCTGTATTGTCCCTTCCAAAGTCATAACTCTCCAGAATGTGTGTATCATTCTTACTCTATTTATATGGAAAAACTGATGTAGGATTTTAATCGTTTTTGTGTTCCAGATATGATGTCTGTGGAGTTGAAGTTAGAGAGTCTTATTGTCCTTTTAATTTTGTAAAGAAAGGTGATGCAATACTCACACCACATTATGTATTGGTCATGGTTGATCTTAGTTAAGTAAATATTGGTATTTTGCTTCAATAAGAGGGCTTATGATTGATCATCAGTCAATATCAGAAACAATATACAAACAAATAACAATTTACTCTGACAAAAAGTTAGAACTACAAATCTTTATCCTAAATCAAATGTTAGCAAGCTCAATTCAGCTTACTAGTAAGATAAGATTAAAGCAATATCTTTCAGTTTACTAACAGTTGTCTTCCCTTGATCCTTTCTTAACAGTTTGATAACTGTCATTTTTTAGCATATTTCTTCTGCTTACTAAATCTGCTTCCTTCTTTACATATGTCACAGTAATAAAGCTAGTAACTGCTGTTCTCAAAAAATAAAGTTACAAAAATTAAACAAGCACCTTCCTGTCATCTAGTCCTTTACCATGATCAGTGAGCTATCAAATGTCTCTTACAATAGCTTTTCTTTTACTTTAGGTATCTATCTTCTTGGTGTTTGTATGGTACAGAGACCATTCATCAGCCAATAATGCTGTATGATAAAATACCAGTAGAATTTATGTAATTAAATAACTTAAATAAGTTATAAGTACTTCCTTTCTGTTGATTTATTCAATAAGTTAAAATTTATTTATAATGAAACATATTCTGTATGTTATTGAAAAAACAAAATATCAGATAAGAACAATAGGTGTATTTTCATATAGCATGAGACATATTTTAGCCATGAATCTTCCTAGGCAGTTACATCTTTGGTAAAACTTCATGATCCTCAGAAAAATACTCAAGAAATGCTGTTACTTTGGATAGTTCACAGAAAAACGGCAGTCATCTGGGCTTTAGTCTTGTGCCTCACAAACATTCAGGGTTCTTCATCATAGTCTTAATTAAAGAAATGGGGTATCAGTAGGTAGTCAGAAACATTTATTATTTCAAAGTGGGGTCAGAACTCATTAGCAGCCTCTGGTCACTTTGAGATAACTGGATCAAAAGTACAATTTCACCACAATAAATTCTTTGCAACATTTTCTCAAATTGTTTGATAATATAGTTATGGAATAAACATCTGCATTCATTACACATATATGAGAATAAATAACCCACACTGTGAGTCTTGATTTTAAATGTATATCTTCCATTGATGGTATTGATATGTATTCTATATACAAACTTTCATGCATGTAACCGCAGTCTAAAATGAATTAAAAACCTGTTTTATTTAGTACAGTTGAAATAACCTGTTAAGTAACCCAAGAGTTAATTCTGTATTTCCACCTGAGAAATTGCACTGCCTCTTTCCTTTATAATGATAGATACCTGAAGTTATCAAAAAGGACAAAACACATTATCACGGGTACAATAGAACTGGCATGTCATTAAACTGCTCCTCATTGGCTAATTTGGGAACTGATTGAATAAATGCTGCAAAAATCTTTTCCACCTCAAAGGAAAGAAAGTTAATTCTACAGCTACTGTTGATGGACTCATGAGTAATTGGAATAGACAATAATGATCAGGTGTACACTGTGTTATAGAGCCTACTGAGATAATAAGCAACTTTTATATTGTCGTTTTCAAGCCATGCCAATCTCCCTCTCTGCAGTACTTTCTCATCTGTATTAGTATGTAGACGTGTTGGCTGGTGATTGCCTATCCAGTTGGTTGTAGGTTCTTTGTGTTTACTCTCTCATGTGAGTATTTCCACAGTATGGTAGTAATTTTTTTGGGAAGCTTGAGGTTGTGGTTTTCTTTCTTTCAGAGTTTCTTTCTCTTCAGATATTCACTGTTAGTGTAGCTGCACCCTTGTACATTGATTTTTACATTGAGAACTGTCACCAGAGTCAGTAGGAGTTCAGAGTACTTAAAGGCTATATTATAAACTAGGGAGATAAAAAGGCTCATTTTTTAAATCTGAGGGTAGAAATAAAATTACTGTGTTTTATTTAAAAAAAATGGGGGAAGAATCACACCAACAAACACTTCCTCAAAACTTATATGAAAACAATGACTTTAAAGGAAATTTATTAGAGTTTTCTACCTGAAAAAGCAATTCTTTTTGTTTACACACCTCAGAAATGTCTTTTTTTTTAGTTTTTTTCCCCAGAAATGATAACAAATCATGTACAATCTTTATTTATTTCTTAAGGTCCATGTGGCTACAAAACTCTTGTCTACTTCTCATACTTCCAAACAATAAAGATTCCCATAATAGGAAGATTTTTTTCCATAGCTTTGTTAACACCTCGATGACCCAAACCAATATGCAAAAAGCATGACATATTCTAATTACTAGGAAGTATTTTTATTTAGAGTGGACTCCAACTACACAATGAAAACAACTCTTGTACAGCATATTTCAAACTGTCTTTCAGCAGATCTATGATAAGTATTCATTTAAAGTAGCAATAATTTTCTGAAAATATGATTGAATTTCAAATTTATCACTAAAAGCAGTTTGCTTATCAGGTCTTTTGAGGTGTGATGTAAAGAATGCCATTATGGACTCACAGGACATGTCCAGGGACAAGAGAGACCTAGCGTCCATGCTTTCAAGACTGCTCCTGCACTTACTCAAACAACTGCTTTGTGTATTAATAGTTAGTAATAAATAGTCCATATTAAAAGTAATGGAGTCAAGAGTAGAACTTAATTTTCCATTATAGGCAATAGACATTTCCTGTCTTCTTTTTTTTCTTTTTCCTTACTTCTGAGTGGAGCTGTTTAAGACAAGTTCTTTGAAATGGGGCACAAGAGGATTGCAGAGGGTCTTCCCTGTATTAGAAGTGCCTAAAGCACAGAGATTAAGACACTGAACCAGTGGACTGCATGAATGCACTGAGGTTTCTGCACCCTAGGCTAATATAGAAAGGAATTGTCTCCGAACCATATTCTTAAGAAAACAGTGGGGGTTTTTTTCTTTCTTTTTTTTGGGGGGGGAGGGGGTGGTGGAGAGAATGGGGAACTCCAACCTGTTAAACTATGTTAGATAACTTTTTAAAAGATCCAGTAGATCTTTTGAACTCCTACCTCAAGGAGTTTTGATGAAAGAGCACCATGTTTCTGGTCCCAGAAATCTGTGGGGCTTTTAAGTCAGATACTGGTGGAATTGGGTGTTGTATACTGACAGTTCCGGAAAATGCTGTTCAGGATTACATCACAACTGGATGTCAAACTTTACACATGTGCCCAGTTCGATGTGCCTAGGACCTTTCATGTATTTGGCATTTCAGGCTCGGCTATGATTCATGACAGTTGCTCTTCTTCCTGGGCTGCAAACACAGAGAATTTTTTTCCTTCTGTGATTGTCTTCCACAGGAAAGTGGTATCTGTTTGTAACTTTGATTAGAAGAGAAGAAGTTTTGGAGTAAGAAGCATGACCATATGAAAAGCCACAGATCTCCATTGAAGAACAGAATTTATTCTTTCTAAAACTACTTCCTATATAGCTGCATTTGATTTCGGCAGTGGTAGAACAGTCAGTGTGATAGTATTGGAAGTGAGGCATTAGATGAGAAAAGGGAATCAAATTGTCTTCCCTTTGATTTTGAACACACTATCCTGCTAAATGCAAGTTTCTCATATTCTCCAACTATAACTTCAGCTTATAGTTGGAGCTGAAAACATTTCTGTTACATGTCATCGTCCCCCCCCTTCTGCCCTTAATATTGTGAGATAGTGTTTGAAACCAAGGATTATCCATTGATAGAAACACCAGTGTATTGACATTCCAGTATTACTGGTATTGTTTTGTATTTATTTAAATAAAATAGCTAACCCCAGAAAGAAAAACTATATAATGCATTATGGAAGAACTAAAGGCAAAAAAAACCTACTGAAAATGAAAAGGAAATCTCAAGTTGTACCCCAAAAACTTTGTTAAAGAAGCTTTGAAAGAAGTTTCCTTTTCTGTGAGAAGAAAATGAAGGACCTCATCTGGTCCTTCTTTCTATTAAGGAAAGCAGGACCAGGTGAGGAATACATGTATTACTATTACTATGTTGACAGTCTTTTTCATTTAAAATACATATAAATAACAAATATTTAAATACTCAACTCAAATGAGTTTGGAGTGAGGTGTTTAAATAAAGTCAGAAATTGACAAACTGCTGAGCATTATGTTACTGTGGGCTACAATGCCTGTCAATCAATTTATTTTCTCCTGAGGCCACCTATAACTTCTGCAGGAAAGGCAATTTAAGAATACAGCTTGAGTTTTTGATGATTTCAGAACACTTTCAAATCACAAGGGAATAGGATTGCATATCTTATTTGAAAACTTGTGGGAGCTGCCTGATTGGTAAGAATTAATATATCTCATTTTTTCTTTATGATGACTTGAAAAATCAGGGATTGCATCTAGTTATGTTAGATGTCAAAAAACAAAAAAAGGCAATTTGGGAAGGAAAAGTACCAGTCATAACAACTGACCAGGAGTGTGTCCATTTTTACATGAAAAAGTGATGGATTTTTGTAGGGGTTGTCACAGAAGTGTCTCAACTCCTTTGCATGACTTTTTTAATAAAGAAATTGTAATCAGTTCCACTTTATTAAAATTGAAAGTGTAAATTTAATTACTTTGACATATTAAAAAGATAAATAAATGAGTAGCTATGTATAACTATACATATTCTCTCTGAATAAATGGATCTATAAATATGTTTAAGCACCTTCTAATACTTTAAAAATAGAAATGACAAATCTTCCGTTGCTTCCTAGGGTGTAAGGGCAATAGTTGATTAGTCTACAGGTTAGCTGCACAAGTTCCTTAGAGTAGAGTTTGGCAAGAGATTAAAGCACTTGAACTCAAATGTCTGTATGTTAATGTCTACATGTGGAAGGTGTCTAAGCTATTAGTTCAATACAATGCCAGCCAATACACTAAATTGATCCTAGAAATCCATTTAGTTGATCAGCCAGCCAATAGCAATGCAATTCACTTGTTTAAGCTTATCCTGGGATACCTGAGAATGGAATTATCAGATATGTCAAAAGACCTGTTGAAAGCCATTCCCTTTTGGAGCAAGAGGTGAATTAGATGAGTGAAGCAGCTATTCTGCCTGCATACACGTATAATTTAGGTGTCTTGGTCTCCTCTTGGTCTTCAGCCCAGTGTTGGGGCTGAATTCAGCAGTTCAGTTGCTTAAATATAAGTGTCCAGAGCCATATGAGATGTCCTAGGGTATACGAAAAACTCCAACATATGCTTGGCAGACCTGACTCATAAAACCTACAGAAAATGTTTTCCCTTCTGCAATGAGAGGTAAACTGTTTTAAGATGTCTAAGTAAGTGTCATTATATTCCTGTGTTTACATAATCAAATCAAGAATTGAGTCCTTGGGGTTCAATCTAGCTGCCTACTTGTAGGCATCAAGTGGCATTTGACATTGACAAAAACCCACATGAGCCTGTCAGAGATCACAGACGTCCCAGGACCTTCTGGATCAACAGCTAGATTGCCTGCCGGGTGGGATATCTCAAATGACCTTGGGCATCCAGGTATGACCAACTGAATCATAACCTACATGCCCCTAAGAGCTCCAAAATTACGTCTCTGGGTATAGTTCCTCAGCCACAGTTCACTTGCTCAAGGACTAAGAATGACCAAGAGTACTCACAAAATAGGTGTCAATGAAACCACTTTCCTTTGCTAGTTTCTCTATAAATACATTTAGAGAAGGAAAAAGCCATTAAAGCATAATTTTTGTCTAGAGCAATAGAACATAGGCTGTTGTAAGACCAAGGAAAGAATCTTTTTGTTGGAGGAGATGTTGCTATTGCAACTCAGAAATTCTCTGTTACTTCATGGTGCAGAAGAAATAGGGATACCTGGGGTGATCTTGGTTACTACAACATTTCCATGATTGCTATTTGTGTGAATCTTGCCATAAAGGGAGCTATTCCCCAGAATTTTTCATGTGTGGATGGCAAGGTATTGCTCCAGGGTTAGATGTTTAATAAAAAGTAATGGTAAAGGAAGTGTATCCTAGACTACATTTCATATGAAATACAATATTCCTAGAAGTAAAAAGTAAAGGTTCATTTGACTTTTGAAGGAAGGTGAATAAACTGAAGTAAAATATTTTAGAAAATATTTTCATAAACTAATTTTGAGTTTATAAAGACAATACTGCTTGTACTGTTAGAACTAGCAAAAAAACCACCATCCCAGAACATAAGTCTCAAATAATGAATTCTGTCCAGAATGGAGCATTGATGCTTAGGGAAAACAGAAAGACAATTAAGTTTTTTCCTCCCTTTTTCAAATATCCAATAGTAGAATACACATGAGCTGAAAAGTCAAAATAGCAAAAATCTCTCTTTCATTTGACTAAAAAATAATTTGATCAATTTCCATTATTTGGTTTCTTTCGGAAGCATGAAGGAAGAATACTTGCAGCTATTTGTTGATAGAAGCATTCTTCAGTTTCAAAATTAGGTAAATAAGTATTCTTTAATTCATTAAGAATTTTTCCTAAACAGTTCTGTCATGTTTGTGCTCAGTTTCTTTAAGCATTTCACTGTTGTGAAATAACAAAACCTAGGGAAATCTGAGGCTCACAAACTGTTACTCTCTCTCTCCTCAATTCCCCCTGCTGGATTTAAATAACACTATGCAATCAAAATCAAAGGATGTTGCTTGATAAATGTGGAATGGCTTATGCAATCTGTCTTAACGTTTGGTATCTCAGTGGCTGCCAGAGTGTCTCAATTAATTGATTCTATTTTTACATATAAATAATGTTTGTCTGCTGCTTGAAATTGTCTGATCGGTAAGCTTCTGTCACTTTCCAAAGTTCAGCAAATAGATGGATTCGACAATGCATTTCATGATAAAATCAGTATCTTTGGTTACATCTTTCACCCACTATCTTTCTTGAGTGACTGGAATCTGTAGAAACAATTCTAAATATGAATTACTCCCAGTTACTCAGCCATTAATCAAACCAGTTAATTTTTAAGATATAGTGTCATTAATATGTGATTTTAAAGCTGATTTATTACAATAACTTTGGGGGTAGAAGTTAACCAGCACTGAGATTTTGAGCTGGACAGTGGAAACCATTTCAGAGAAAAGAGAAATACTAATTCCAGTTAGTAACTTGCAAATTTTCAGATTACTATCTATTTTATGATTTATTATCTTCTTCTGGTAAACATAGAAAAGCTACTCTAAGGATTTTAATGTCTGTATGTTATCAGACTTGAGTTTCACCTGTAAACATCCATTTGTCAGTCCTTGCACTTACCTGTGGGCAAAGACTTTGTATATTCTGCGAGTATTCTAGTTTTCTTCAGGGCATCCCCCTGCACAATGGCATGTAGGACATGGTTATTCACATTTCTGAGTTCCTGAAGAGCTGTATTACATTCTAAGTTCTTGACGAGCTGTATGTTTTATGCAGCTCTCAGTGTGTCACCTGAGGTGTCTGCTCATCTGATTACTGCGGTTTTTCAGATATAGCCTTCCTGCTGTGCGATTTAAGCAGACCACAAATCCCTGGATTTACCGTTATCCTGTAGGAAAGACACTTGTACTGTTTTTCTTTTATTTTTCTGTGTTTGTGAGTATGAAACACAGTTAAACAAACTGAAAAGCAAACATCCATCTAGGTAGATGTATGCAACTGGTAGAACTGTGGTAGAAGATAGGAAGGGATCAGTGCTGAGGCTATTTTTATTTTGTCTTGTTGTCATTATCTTGGCCACAACTGAATAGTCATGCACATCTGTGGTGGGTTGAACTTAGTCGACTGCCAGACCTCCACCCAGCTGCTCTCTCACTCCCCCTTCTCAACAGGACAAGGGGAGAAAAGAAGATTAAAAAACTCATGGGTCGAGAAAAAGACAGGGACATCACTTACCAATTATGATTATAGGCAAAACAGACTCAACTTGGAAAATTAATTTAATTTATTGCCAATTAAAAATAGGTTAGGATGGTGAAAAATAAAGATAAAAATGTCTTCCCAGGCTCAGCTTTGCTCCTTCATTCCCAACTCCTCTAGTCTCCTTCCCCCAACCCTGAGTGGTGCAAGGGGATGGGGAACGGGAGTTGTGGTCAGTCCATAACAGCTCCTCTCTGCTTCTCCTTCCTCCTCACACA
Source organism: Pygoscelis adeliae (assembly GCF_000699105.1). Classification (NCBI taxonomy): domain Eukaryota; kingdom Metazoa; phylum Chordata; class Aves; order Sphenisciformes; family Spheniscidae; genus Pygoscelis; species Pygoscelis adeliae. The sequence continues at coordinate 17,319,082 of NW_008825615.1, forward strand.
TCTGCCCTGCTCCAGTGTGGGTTCTTCCCATGGGTTGCAGTCCTTCAGGATAAACCTGCTCCTGCATGGCAAATCTCTAACCTGGTGCCAGGAGCACCGCCTCCCCCTCCTTCTCTTACTTTGGTGTTCACAAGGTTGTTTCTCACATTTTTTCACCTCACTCCTCACACTCTGCTGGGCAGCGTTTTGCCCTTTCTTAAATACGTTTCCCCGAGGCGCCACCACCTTGGCTGCTGGTCTCAGCCGTGCCCTGCGGTGGGTCAGTTGGAGCCGTCTGGAACCGGCTGTGTCCAGCACGGGGCAGCGCCGGCCTCTCCTCACAGATGCTGCCCCTGCAACCCCCAGCTGCCAGCACCTGGGCACCTGCATCCAACGCAACACCTCTTACTTAAAAAGTAATTTCAGTAAAAGACTGTTAGACATGCAATGGATGTGTCATTTGATTTGCCACATAGAACAGCTATTTACACAGAAGTGTTCTCACGTAATGAAAGAATAAGAAAAAAGACATTTGCCAGATGCTAAAGGTACAGAATTTCTAAACATTTTTTCCAGCTGAAGTATTTGCTAATATTAATGAAATATTTTAATTTGATGAAGTGAAGTTTTTCTTGAAGCCAGGTAGCTAATTATTTCCAAAGCACTTTATGTCACATTTTGTTTTCCATCTGTTTCTTGGTTTAGGTGGGTGGTAGTTGTCAGAATACTTGTTAGATTTAAACAAACAGTGTAAATTCCTTTAAAAATTAGCATTTAATACCAAATGGACCAGTCTGCATTTTCAGTGCACTGGCTGGAGAATGGGACCCTGAAAACAATTTTCCTTTGAGAACAATTTTTGATAAAGAAGGAAATAACATAAAGTAATAATATTTGAAAGTCATTAATATGCACATAGAAACAATTTGGATCTATAGATAGAATAGCCTGACAGGAAAATAGTATGAACATTTCTTTACATGTTCAAATGCATAAGCTTAAAACCATTTTTCCTTCTACATTGTCTAGGAGAAAGCACCAGTACTGGTGTTAGACTCCTTTAGAGTAGAACTGAATGACACCATGGCTAAAGCAAAGACACCTGGTTCCGACATTAGTCAGTGTCTTTAAATAAAAAAGTGCATTGTATCAGGAACTGGGGGGGACGGGAAAGCCTCTGAATTGTGCTCTGTATTGATGAGGTTGAAGTGTTTGAACCACTGTTTCTATTACTTATTCCTAAACCTTTCTCTTACATTTCTCCTGCCACCCCAGGAGAGGATACTGTGCAAGATTGGGGGACCCCAAACCGTCATTTTTCCTTTCCTACTGAAGCTGAACAGGAGCTCCCAGATATTTGCAATGTAGGGGGGAAAAATGGTTACTCTCACTTCAGAGCTCTTTGAAGAGAAAAGGAGGAGCTGGATGGCCTTTCCTTTGAGTTTACAGAATGTCCCATATTCCTAACAGTAGGTCCAGACTGTACAGGAAAAGGGATTGAGAATAAGCAAAATACTGCAGGTGTCTGATTTCTTGTCTCAGCTCTGACAAAGTTGGATGTGACTATAAGGTTTGGGCTAGCTGACATATGGTATAATTTCAGTGTCTCTTTCTTCCTTTTTTTTCCCAGTTTTGCTGAGGAAGTTTGGGTTAAAAAGCCCTGGCTACTAAGGGTATCCCTATGCCTGGGAATCTCAAACACATGGCTTACAGACAGT
>NW_008825615.1:17320855-17350058 GCF_000699105.1 Pygoscelis adeliae
ATTTGAATGAAAGAGAAGATAGCAAGTTATTTGGTGTACAGGCCAAATGGAAAACTCCTCCTATGGTCTAGCATAGTAGATTTAGGATTTAGGGACAACTACATTTTAATCCCAGTTCCCAATGTTTTGCAGTCCTGAATTTCTTTACTTAATGTCATTGGTATTTGTTTGTATAACTCAAAATACAGTTGCAATAATTCCCACAAAATATTCCTATTGGATTTGTTGCTGGTTCTTCACATTTAAAAATGAGTTTATAAAAATGTATTTATGCTTGTGTCTACAATGTCCCTATCAAACATGAGCCTTTAAAAAATATCTTCTTTCTTTCGATGCCTGCTCAGCACACTGAAATTGCAATCTAGAATCCATCTCAGTTCAGTCCATCAGAAGCATTATCACCAGTTAAAAAAAGGTCTTAGTACAAATTCTGCAGTCAGCTGGCCAGTAGGTTGCTATAGATCATCTCTCTTTGACCCTGCAAATTTAATTTAACAAACTGTCTGCTGCTACTACACAGGAAGCATACATTACATTGCACTCTTTCCAGTAAGGATTGCCTTTTCTGAGATGAAGGGTTACTCCAGATGGGAACCACAAGAGCCACGTGCTGAGTTAGGAGCTACCGAGAACTAGTTAAGTGGGAAACACTGTGGGAAAGGAAGCCTTTAAAATAGCCTCAGCCTGTGAGTTAAGTAATTAGTAAACTTTTTTACTATTTCCATTTTTTGCTGATGCAGCAAGTCCTATCTATGACTCTTACAATTTTGGCATGTTTATTCATTATAGACAGTTTCTCATCTAAAACTATTCACTCATATGGAATTTTAGTTTTGCTCATATATCTGATATCTCCAGGTTGACATGCCATCTTTTTCTTTGGAAGTCCCTATTTGCTTTACTCTAGTGCTTCTGTTTTGAATCACAGTTCCGCTTCCTGTTCTACTTAACTAAGCAATATGAGAAAACCATATCCAGATACAAGATTACCTGTGATAAATTTACAGCTTATGCAGCCTTAGTTCTCAGAAACTATGCATTTAAAGCTTAACAGTCATTCTAATTTCTTTTGCCTCAGCCCTAAAGATCAGCTCACTAATATCTATCTGCTTCTGTTTGGCTTCTTCCAACCCTTCTAAACATCGTACAAATCTTTGTTTCTTTATCTTCATTGGCTCCTTTTCATTGAACAACATTTAATTCCTTTTCATTGAATAATGTTTGTCAGAAGTTAACATAGTTCATTAAGCACTAGGGAAAGTGCTAAATGTTTGACTAAACCTTACACTTTTAATATTTGAATCGTTGTTACAAAAATGGGTGTAACAAATTACAGTGGGAGTTATCTTGTAAAATTATACTACATGTGAATGTATTCAATTGGTCTCTATTAACATCAGTGAAACAAGAATAATATGTTGTTTGGTTTAGTTGTTTATTACACGAGAAGAATCTAGGTACAGTGGTAAATCATTGACAGGACACAAAAGTGTGTGGATTCTCTGACATCCCAAATCTGAGTTGCAACATTGAGTGTGTGTGTATGTTTTCCGTCACTTTTATGAGTGCTAGCGTGTGTTTCCTTCCAATGAGACAATCTTGCTGTAACGGGAGTTATTCCCCAGAATTTTTCATGTGTGGGTGACACGGTATTTCTCTAGGGTTAGATGTTTAATACAAAGTAATGGTAAGGGAAATATATTTGCAATTATAGTAAAACACATTATTTGTAGTATAATTTCCAGGAGAAACACAGCATACTGTAATGCTGCATTTTTAATACAAATAGAAAAAAAAATTCTAGGCATAACTTCTATTACCATAATGATTTAGCCATTTTGTTAACACATTGTAATTTCAGGTTCCATAAATACAATGTTGTACATTAAATTTTATTCCTGTATATGCAGAATAATTTTTATTATAACCTGATAAAATAAATAACAAATATAACAATGTTGTATTCCTTTCTATACAGGGGCTGCATAGATTTTCATTGTACTAACCTAGTCATTTAGTTAAATTATTTTGAAAGTGCTACTAAATTCTGCCTTTCAAAAATTACTTTTTCACTTTTCCTTTGTTTCTTTGCTTTTTAAATGAATAGGAGACAGATAAGAAAGAAATAAACAATAGACTATAAGTACAGCTCTACTCATTCTTTTACAATTCTAAATTTTTAATACAGAAGTGAAAGAAGGTCAAATTCTGAATATCATCAGATAACTAAAATGTTTCCTCTTGTTCAGTTTGAGAACCTGAATATCGCACCAAGCTTACAATCAGGATAAGGGTGCACAATTTAAATTATGAATACAAGATTGTTATTGCTAGAAATGTAAAAAAAGAACAGGGTTTCATCTCTTAGTACACTATAATTTAGCACCTCTGAAATTATTTTATAGACAAAACTTATATGAAATAATGAAATATTAGTATTATGTCACAGTATTTAAAAAAAAAAGGGGTATGTAGGACAACTGAGCTTTCTGATAGAGCCTGAAATTTATTCTACCAGGTGATCATAGTTAAAATCCTAAACCAGATTTAACACAAGGACTAAGATCCACAGTTAATTTTCCACTAAATTTGGATCAAACAAACCACAACCAAGTTTACCTTTCATAGTTGTAAAGGCATGGAAGCTTTCTGAATCTGCTTATATGAGCAGTTCCAAAGTGTAGTCTCTCATGGAATGTGTGCTATTTATTCAGGGACACTTCTGCAGCAAGAGACTTTTACGTAAACATAACCTTCTGTACTATTTATTAGGTCTGTAAAGCCAAGTTGAAAATTTCATGAGGAAAAAAATGAAATTACTGTTGGAATAACTTCCTATCACATTATTTAGGTTTTGGACCTTTTGTTCAAAATTAAATAATATAAGCAAATATTAAAATGAAAACAGTAATCATGCACATCTGTTAAAGCTAATAGGGTCACTGATACAACTACAACACATGGGTAGACTGCTTACAGGTAGAGAGTAAAAAGCACCAAGTCAGCCTAAAAGAGCTATCATCCTCTTCTTCATCAACCTTTGCCATTACACGTGTGCAGAGAGGAGCAATTACTTAGTCTCTGAATCTATTGGAGGACATGCAAAAACCTAATCGTAATGATCATTACTCATAATCAAATGCATTTGTGTTGCATGGTTTATTTTTGTTACACAAAATATCTCAATTCATTTACTGTAAATAATGATAAAAAAAAGGTCTGAGGTAGCAATTGATTTTGTGAGGCCATACATTGAAGAACTAATTAGTGAGCACTGCTCTTTTGAAAGTAATCATAAATATTTTTTAAAAAATCTCAGTCCTCTTTTTCAGGTGTAGGAGCTGGTATTCCAATGTTCCAGATTATTTGTAATGCAAACAATTTTATAATCTTCACTATGTTTTTAAGAGTTACTAGAGTTTCTTGCAGTCTGCAAATATCCAATTCAAACTCCATTTATTGAGGAAATTGTTCTGCAGCAAAACACAAAGACCAATTGATTAAACTACTTTCTTTTAGACTGATCTGTCCATAAGGATATCACCAAAAAGAATTAAATCCATTTTATGTGAAAAACACCATGCACATGCATCACCGTTCTGCATTCTTCCTCTTGTCATTTGAAATTGTTGGTGGGTAATAGGTAAGGTGCTTTATCATTATCCTTAGCACCTGGGAAATAGTCCAGTGTAAATTCAATCTCGGTGAATTATTAAAGACATTTTAGGATTTGTGAACTTGATAATGGTGTTTTGTGAGTGTTCATTACTGCTGGAATTTAATATTACTACAGAAATTGAGTTAAGAGTCTAGTAGCCTGGTATCAGCTTTGCAATGTAATTTACAATCATGAAAGATAACAAATCCACACTTTACTGGTGTGTCAGCAGTGTTTTGTAAAATGTACTTAAAGAAGCTAATTAAACTTCATAAGGCCTCTTGTAGCATCATAATCATTCACAAGCTTTAATCTAATGAACCACTGAAATTATATTCTACTGTAGAATAAAGTCTGAACTACTTGATCTTACTTAAAATTGAAATATAGTTGTTTCCAGGAAGAAATATCTGTAATAGTCTGACTCAAGTAGTGCCAAAATTGAGTTTTAGCATTACTTGTGAGGTTTAGCATTACAGTGAGTTAGACAAAATGCTAACTTGCATTATGTTTAATTGATCTATAGTTAATTTATTCAGAAAAGAGCTGGTCAGAATAAAGAAAAAAAAAATCAGACAGCCATGTAATAGTAGGGAAGTAAATATTCAGTGGTATGGGAGACAATCGTTCTTCTAGCAAGGTGGCACATTGGTACAGTAGTGTCAGGCAACTGGAGTTTAGGTGGACTGGTGCAGTATTATGTAATAGTGTCTTTGTTGAAGTTAGGATACTATCATCACCTTTAGCAGAAACTTGAAACTTTACTGTGAAGAAAAATGGGTGCAAACATAGAATATCAAGTACTTCAGCAGTACTTCAGCACTTCATTTTGGCACTCTGAAAATTTAACTAAAGGAGAGAATAAATCCTTCTTTTACCTTTAGATGTCACTTAGGACACGCTGAACACTTGTTGCATCCCAATAGTCCACCCAGAACAGGCACAAGCAGTGTTTGACAAGGTGCTTCCTCTCAGTTGGCTGCCTGTACTTCTTGCAATGTAGTGGCATATATAGGGAACAGATGACTTGGAGCCATTGTTAACTCATGCTCTAGAGATTTCCACCTTCTTTTCTAAAAAAACTTCAGAGATTAGGAGCTGTAGACTTCTCTGAATAAATAAGTCTGTTTACAAATTCATTCCTTTCAATCTAGTATTTTCATGAATCTTTTGCTGTCAAACTGTCCTGACTTTCATTAGATTTCCAGCTTTCACTTACACTTGTTAAGACTGTCATTATTATAGTTGAAGCCATAGTTTGTTTTTTAAATTGTATATTGTTCTTGATAACCAAATCTTGTTTAGGCAATTAAATGCAGCAGCTGATGTCTTGTGTATTTGTGGTAGTTCCCCTAGTCTTGCTTACTGTCAAGATATACAAAGCTATTTCTCCTTGCATTATACTGCTTACTGAGAATTTCTCAAGGTCTTAATAGAACTGTGAGGATTTTTTTTTCATAAACTATTTATTTTTTCAAGCTGGGAAGTCTTCCATTTTGCTGTTGTTGTTATTTTGTGTTAGAAGAGTTAGTGGTGTATCTATCTGTCTAAAGGAATACCCATGATACAGAAAAGGCAAAAAGAGCTAAGAAATTGTATCCATTTGACAGTGATGCTTACGTTGAATGACTGAAAAATAGCTGTTTTTATTTTGGCATGCCAGGTTTCAGCAGTATTTCTTTTTTCTTGTCATCTTGTAATATTTTGAAATATCCCCCACTGAATCCCGATAAAATCTGACAAATTATTTCATGAAAATCTATGGTGAATGGATGTTGCCATTCAGATTTCCTTCAAGATAACTATTCTTATAGTGAAAATATTTTCAAGAAGTAATCTTCAGAGCCAAATTCTAGTTCTTTGTTCCTTTAACTTATAATGGTATTGCAGAAGGTACCCAAAAATATGAAATAAGTATAACCTATCAATTGTTCCTAAAGCATGAGTCACCAATCTTTGTTATTTTTCCACTGTTCTGAAGGCCTTTTGTGGTTCTGTTTTTGTTAAAAATATATTCTGTCAATAGAAAATAGCTGTGTTTTTAGATGTGTTTCCAGCCTTGCAGTCTGCAGCTTTCTATAGTTTTAGAATTGATCTTTAATTTCATTGTCATAGAAAATAATATTTTTTGTTTCAGAAGTCACAATTAATGCTGCTATCTCTGAGTGGTAACTGTCTTGTGTTCCTGAATATTTTATGTATATTTTGTTTTAAGTTGCTTTTTTGTCAGCTCCTGGCTATCAATGTTCATATACTCAGAGGATTTTGAGTTTCTATTTGTTGTGTTCTTTCATCATTTGTGTAGCTTTTGTCATTGCATCTGCTACTGTAAGGTTCTGGAAATCTATCTTTGTGGGGTTTTTTTTTTTCAGATTTTAATTTGTTCCCTACCCTCCAATCTATTCTTACCACTTAAATTTAAAACTCCCCCCTGCATTGATCACAAGATCAATCAGAAACTCTAGTTATGTCCCTAGCCACATCAAGATGCTTCATGCAAAGCAGAAAGAATTGCAAGAACTGCATGAGGTTTTTTCCCTTTCCCTTTCCCACTTTTTCTCAATGTTTTCAGAGACCTGAGTGTTTTTGTGGGATTCTTTTTTTGTTGGTTGGGTTTTTTTCATGCCTTTGTAACCTTCCTTTAAGATTCTTAAAAGCCATCTTAAACATGTTGGAACTCTCCTTTAATTACCATTGCTTCTAAACTATTGCTTTCTATATCTGTAATAGAAAATATATACCACAATGTACCACGTGCAATTTGATCACAATTTCTGCTGCAGTAGCAATGCCATCTTTACTCCACAGAAGACAGAAATTGAGAAGTTGTTATTTGTGGTGAAATCTTTTTCATGGGACAGACAGGTATCTCTTAGGCCTGAGCTGAACCACAACCTAATGTACCACATGGCAGTGGTACGTGTCAAAACTGAATTCACTCTTTAAGGGAAAAAAAAAATCACATTTTGTCTTTGAAAACAATTAAGGGTTGTTCTTTCTTCTCTCCATGCTGCTGGGTGGTGGAGCTTTTCGCAGGTGAAGGAAAAATTTCCCAGGGAAGGAATAAATGAAAAGTAAATCAGAAAAGTTCATGATAGTATTATACCCAATATGTAAAGTAATTACTTTAACAAGCTAATTAACTTTAATGGACTGTCCCACTATTCCCTTGTCTCCTTTACTGACCTGCCTATTGAAGCTTTCTGTAAACTTAGTGCTCTATTTGCATAGCTGCAAATAATTTGAAGCTGCTATTGTTGGTTAATCTAGAATCTGAATCCGGTTTAATGGCTAGGAATTATAATCATAGAATCATAGAATCATAGAATCATTAAAGGTTGGAAGAGACCTCCAAGATCATCGAGTCCAACCATCAACCCAACAACACCATGCCCACTAAACCATGTCCCTAAGCGATGAAATGTTCAGGGTGCAGGCAGTAGAGAAGGATACATAAATCATAGATTTTTTTCCTGCTGTGAAGAAGTAAGGAAATGTGTGAAACTACACAGATGAAAATGAGGTGTTTGATGAAGAAGAACAGACTGTGAGGGGCAATTGAATATCTGGGTTAAAATTTCAGAAGTGGTAAGGGAAACAATGATAGCAACATGTGCAATAATGTTCACTTGCACACTGTTGGGACTTTTAAAACAGTCTGTAGATGTTACTTAATCAAAATTTATTGACATTTCAAATGAGTTAGGAAACTAAGGACTCCTTGGAAAAACCTATTCTATTTATGTGACACGGTAGCAATGCTTTTACAGAGTTAAGCTTTGGATTGGAAGTGAATCAATAACAAAAACTTAAAATTCTTGAGAATGCAGTGGGTGCAGCCTGGTTCAGAATGAAGGATAACTCTACACAAAAGATCTTTTGTATTTTGATTCTTCAAAAAATATATCTGAAATCATTTATCGTGAGTCAAGAAGCAGCAGTCCTATGTGCCTGCAATAAAGAAAGAAAAAATTCTTGCATATGTTGTGCTAAACACCATCTATATACAATGAAATCTGTTTTTAATAATATTAAAACTCTTCTACAATATAAATATAATCTTTAGAATATTGTATTTTCTCTTAGAATTAGTCAGGTTTACTTTTTATATTAGAAAAGTGAATTCGCTGAGTGTAGTATGTCCAATGTAGGTGATAAACCTCATAAAGCAGTATGGAGAGCTTCAAAATACAGGAAAAATTGATAGAACAGTAAATTACTCCCCATGTCAGCAATTAAAAATAGTAGGTTTGCTGTCTAGCTAAGCTATTTAGTGTGCTAGCTTAAAGGTTTTGCCTCTTAGCCACAGTAAAAATACCTATGTCACAATGTTCATTGTTGCTAATACTTTCTTTCTTGCCAAAAGACATCTGGCTGTTAGAAAGAGATAAGCAACACTTTGCTACTGTTACTGGGAACCCTAAAATATCCACTAAAAGAGCTTGGGAGCAGGCATGATTCAGGCAATATTGCTTATCAAACTCTGTCACTTGGCACAGACCAAGACTGGTTGACTAAATTAACAGGAATACATTCGGTTAAATAAAAAAAAAAATCAACATTTACTATTGAGGAGGAACACAGAAGGAACTCACCTCCTGGTCGAAGTGGTGTTGCTGTATAGTGTTACTGAGAAAGGATCTAGTTCATGATAGTTATATCATTTAGCAATAAGGAAATCGACTAAATTCTGTGCCCAAATTTCAAAATAAATAGACATTCACCTGGTTTCCAGAATATGCATTATTATAAACAGCTATTATGTGGTTGCACTCTGATAGGAATTTGGTGGAAGAGGTTTTCTCTTTCCCCATCCCACTATTCACTCAAGAGAACCAACATCACAAATATTTTTATATTGGCATTAGCAATAGACTCCCTGCAAATAACACTATTTTAATTATGTATAGAATCAGAGTGCCCATGGCATCTCTTTGGAAAACATCTTTTATGAACCTTTTTTTTCTTTTTTCCCCCAATTTTCTCTGTCTTTTTCATTTTTCTGTAGCCACATGTTTGGTTTGGTTTGTTGGTTTTTTTTTTTTCATTTGCAAATACAACAGACATAAAATTTAGAAGGGTCATATCTACAAAAACATAATACATCTGTTGCCTGATACTCTATGAGGCCATGTATTAACAGGCTGTGTACAACTAAGTTTGTTTGGGGGGGGCTTTTTGGTTTTGGTATTAATATGTATTATTTGAGCACATGCTTGCCCTATTGCTTATTTTGTCTTCTGTGACATTTGGGAGAGATTTTTCTCACGGAACCAACAGATATTACTCTTGCTTAACAAGCTACCAAATAGTAAATCCAGAGCCTGTGCAAAACATGTTGTTGCTTTCTTTATATAATAACAATATTTTAAAGTAAAATATAGCAGCTTCATAAAATAGAATGGAAAAGTTTTAAATCAGTTTTGGGAAGTTTTGTTTTTTCTTTTAGTTCTTCATTGTTAGACTGAAATTTTCCCCAAATAAGATGCATTCAACATTTTACGTCAAACTGTCATAGGTACTCTTTGTCATGTTATACTGCTGGTACAGCCCAGAAATTGTATTTCATTACATTACAATTTCAGACAAGGGAGACAAGTTTTGTGAAGCTGGGGTACCTAAATGTACCTATTAGGTATGTTGGTTGCAAGGTACTTGTTTAAAGTTATCTTCTGGTAATTACCAGACAGCATTTGTGGGGGAACACCAAGTTTTTCTGTTTGCTTATAATTATCATCTTAAATTGCTGTGCACAGACATACAGAGGAAAAAAAAAAAAACAGTTAGGAATGTATTACTAGAAAATTGCATTGTTCCCCACTACCTTTATTACTGGGGGGAAACTTTATGGTTCATGTGGAAATAAAGTTACTTTTTGCCACTTAAAAATAGCCTAAACAAAAAGTCAGAGGCTTTTACTTAATGATACAACCGTAAGTACAAAATAATATAGTCAATGTAAGGAAAACATGTTAAAAATGTAGATAAGTCAACTTGCTTGGCAAGATATACTAAGGATGTAAACATTTGCCTTAGCTCTATGTCAAGATACATTTTAGAAATGACAGGAAAAGCTTTAAACTTAAAGGTTACTCCAAATTTCAACAAAACCTAGCAAGGGTAATTTTACCACTGGAGAGTACCAATGAAACACATACCATCACTGAATAGAGTAAATACAGTGTTATTTGTCTAACTCGGTGCTTAACTTCCTTAGGAAAAAAGTGCTAGAGCTGCAGAAACCTTTCATTCCAAGGGAAAACCTACGCTTTAGAAATACTAAGGATGCAGTTTGGACATGTATTTAGGGCTATACCTACATGGTGGGTTGGTTTGCTTGTTTGTTTGGTTTTAATGTTACCACATGAAGATGCTAAGAACAGTGTTTACTTGTTTTAATATTATCATTGCTTGGCTGCAGTCAAGCCAAAGTTTCATCCAAGTAGTATATTTGCTGATCGCACTCAAATTTTCAAATTCCACTATCCAAATTCTGAAACTATGTCCACATGAAGATACAAACCAGTACTAATGTCAAAGATCTTAAGAGTCAGCATCTCAGCAACCACATCGTATTACACAGTGAACAGATAGGACATTAAACCATAATACATGAAAAAAAAATCGTTGTTCTCAGACAGAAACCTTTTATAGTCCTTTTTATAAATGTGAAGAAACTCCTAATGCCAGATAGATCTAATGCTGCAAGCTCACTACATGAGGACTTCCTGTAGACGTCATTGGGAATTCAGTATAGATCAAGTATTTTCAGAACTGAATCCTAATTTGTTACTAATCGGTCCCTAAAAACTTATCTGAAGTTGCCTAGACTTTTCAGTCAGATAAAGACTGGGCTATTTCTTAAGATTCCCGTATTAAACATAGAAATGCACCTGGAAATATACTATTATTTGCAGTAGCTCTATCAAGAAGGACTCAACTGAGATATCATTTCTTGTTTTAACAAAGTCTTTATTTTTTCTTAAATATAATAATAATGGTCTAATACTAATATAGTATATCATGGTCTAAAAGTAAGTTAATATCTCTGTTAGGAGGGAGTTATATATGTGAGTCATTTTTGATACAGAATACTTTTCTACTAATTGTATTTCTTCCTATAGAAGAAAGATGAATAAATAATCTTTCAGATAACAAGTTTCAAAAAGAAAAGAGTTAAAAGATAAATTACATGATATGAGATAATGAAGAGTTAAAATAGGAAAATATTGAACAGATATGCCAATTAAATTAAGTTTCAGTGTATAGTGTTTGGGGTTTTTGTTTTGTTTTTGTTTTTTTTGTTTTTCTTTTCAAATGAACTGAAAAGAAAGATTTGAATTTAGATTGAATTAAATCTCAGCTGATAGAAAGTGAAAGAGACAATTTTGTATGACAAATTCAAAGTTATTTGCTGGCTGAAGAGAGAGTCTCATAAACACATTTTTAACTAGCTTGTTTCTTAGAATGGTGTTGTGGTTTAACCTCAGTCAGCAACTGAGTACCACACAGCCACTTGTTCACCACACCCACCCCCCACCCCCCTACCGGTGGGATGGGGGAGAGAACTGGAAGAGTAGAAGTGAGAAAAACTCGTGGGTTGGGATAAAAACAGTTTAATAATTGAAATAAAATAATAATAGCAATAATAATAATGTGATAATAATAATAATAATACACTAAGCAAGTGATGCACAGTACAATTGCTCACCACCCACTGACCAATGCCCAGCCAGTCCCCGAGCAGCGGCCCCCCCGGCCAGCTTTCCCCAGTTTATGTACTGAGCATGACGTCACATGGTATGGAATGTCCCTTTGGCCAGTTTGGGTCAGCTGTCCTGGCTGTGCCCCCTCCCAGCTTCTTGGGCACCTCCAGCCTTCTCAGTCGGTAGAGCATGGGAAGCTGAAAAGTCCTTGACTAGTGTAAGCACTACTTCACAACAACTAAAACGTCGGTGTGTTATCAACATTGTCCTCATCCTAAATCCAAAACACAGCACTGTACCAGCTACTAGGAAGGAAATTAACTCTATCCCAGCCAAAACCAGGACAAATGGCACTAGCAGATGTTTATGAAATGGATATAAACAATAGGAAATACAGAGACAAGTTTTCCCACCTTTACCCTCACAGCTTTTAACAGCCATCATTCCTGAACCAAACGGTTCATCCAGCTGTCACAGTTAAAAACTACTGATGGACTGTCCTTCACTAGTTCTTTATAAATATTTATGGCTTTTGGCTTCCATTGCATCTTTTAGCAGTGAGTTCCACACGTACTACGTGAAGACACTTTCAGAGATGATATACATAATTATAAAGGACTGATAAATCAGAATAAAAGATAAATAGCTTGACTGTGGCAATATGGGCATTCCTTGTACTCATCAAACTAGCTCAGACTTTCTCATTCTCATTGAACTTTACTTCCACAAGAATGAGGACAAAATAAAAATTGTCAAAATTTTGGAATTACTTATATTTAATACTAAAAAAAATTATGACAAATGTTATATAATGTTACAGTATGATGTCTAATGTGTTTTACACATGTCAGGGAAAACTGGGGAGTTGAATATTGATTTCATTTGAGATTGATCTTTTTTTGTTTAGGTAATGCAAACCCCCCAATCAGTTCTGAATCAGTTGGTAGTCAGTTACAGTACCTTTTCTCCCAAAGTTTTTGTCTAAGTCCTCCTCAGATCATGAGAGGTCTTCTGGATAGTCTTGACAGCAACTTGACATGAAAGGTGCTTGTCTTCAAGGCACTGCTAAATCCAGGAGAGGTGGTGATATGGTTATATATGGTAATATTAGGTAATATGAAGGAACTCCTTTTAACACTGTCATAAACAGTGATATTATTTTGGTAAAAATTGCATTGATACTGTGGGATATATGTATCAACCTAGACTGGAAGGAGTGAACTACATGGGTTGTGATGTGGGCTCCTGAATGTAAATAGGAGGGCGATAGGAATATACGCATATGCAGAAACACGGAGATACAGAAATCATATGCAGAGTATACAAATAGTCCCGTTACTCAGTAGGTCTTGGCAGCATGGGATAGTATATAATACAAAAATAAAGGATAATGTAATTTAAAAAGATTGTTTCAAACACTGTTGAGTGATGTGATGACTGAGACTAATGCTGTTCTGTAGACCGATCCTATTGAGCATGATACTTGTTCACAGCTGTCGGTCAGGCTCTTGCACTATGATTGGTTAGTCATGGGATTGTGTTACTCCTGGAGAAGAGGGATAAAGTCATTTTTTAAATATAATACCTCTATTTTTCATTTAGAAAAATAGATGTGCATGCACATATCTGTAGCACAAACCTGACAGACCTGATTCAGGCTAGAGGTGTCAGAGGATCACTGAGCACAGCTGGGGTTTTATGGCTTTATAATTTCTGTGAGCACTAGGCAAGCTGCTGCCTTCTTTTAGACTGGGAAGGATTTCTTCCTCTGCTGTCCAAATGAGTCAAGATGGTAGAATTTTATAAATACATACATAAGATTGTGTATACATTCTTCCCCAAAATAGGTAAGGACTAGGTTATTCAGGAAATTATTTTAGATTGAAGTTCTTATGATATAGTAGATGATAAGTGTCTAGTATCAGTACATGTTTTATAGGAAAAAGGTAACAGGAATTAAACTCCTGAGGCATCTTGCTATGATGAAGAGATAGACTAGTACTTCCTTAAATATTATGGCAGTACAATTCTGTGGGAGAACATACTGTCAAAGAAGTTGGCTTGAAATGGTGTGGAAAGGAATATGTCACAGCAGCCCTCATAGAAAGTTACTGCAAGTATCGGGGATAGTGAGCAATAGAAAGATTTCTGTTTCAAATTTGCTGATATATTTGTTTCTGTTTTTTTATCCAATATTTGAAGACAGATGTATAAGCAACCTAGGAAACAACTGAAATCATTCTGATCTTTCAACCTTGGTGACAATATATTTTGGACACAGGTCAAAGATCTTTTTTTTCTGCTTTCCATATGGGACATGATTCTTGCATTTTGGTTGTATAGTACCCCATTTTTCTGTTCACTCCCATGGCCTCCCTTCCTGGTGAGCAAGACATCCTGTAGCCTTTGGAAATTGTTCAAGAGCTGTAGGTTGAGGAGGATTCCAGTTGTCCTTTTTATAAGCTCTAGACAGTTATGCATAAAGTTAGTTGCTACTGCTTACTCCATTGTCTTTTATATACCAATTCTCAGTAAAGTACACTGAATTCTGAAAGGACAAAGACTCCTGAAGTTTTTTTCTACTGTCAGCTGTAGGTAAGACCTTAGAGCTGGATTCAGATTACTTTATTCAGATTTATAAGTTAGGCACATGAAATGAAATGCTGAAACCTAACATATGTCTACTTTCCAGGAGACATCTCTGAGTCAGGCTCTTCAGATCCAAGGAGGTACAAAGTCAGATGGACTCCCATGCCTTGGGCTATCTGTGACTGTTGGATATAGGGTCTTTTTAATAATGAACTCTCTTCATACTCTGCCATAAAGATATTTAATTGTTAGACCTGTCACTTATTGTTTGTAAGCTCTAGGAAATGTAATCGTATTTAAGGGAAAACGAAAGTGCATGATATATAACCAAAACATAATACTTCACTGATGGACAAAAACATGTTAGATGTATTACATTGGAGTATTATAAAATGTGACTGTGCACAGTTCAGTTAACCTATCTTAGTATATACATAGAGACTGAATAATATTTATGAAATTTCCTTATCTTGGTAATTTTATCTTCTATTTTGATTAGATGAGGTTTGGTATTTTTTTTTTTCATGGAATCTTAGTAAACTCCATAGTTCTAAGACAGGTGTTTAAAAAATACATATGTTTTGTGAGATACTATTATAAAACAGAAATGCAGTCTTATAAAGTTTTTAAGAGGAAATGTACATTTTTTTAAGAAAATAAGTTAAACTGTATACAGTTGTATCCTTGGAACACCTGAAATGCTGTCTATTAGCACCTCCTGCTCCCCCAGTCTGCAGCCAGGAATCAATGAGTTATGTTCTTTTACCAGATATTGTGTAACTCTATTGTAAGATAACAGGATTTCATTGATTTGTGGTCTGAGAGATCCATAATAGAGGCTCATAAAAGAAGATAGAGAAACAATAATGAGATTTTTCTTATTTTTTATTATCAAACATGTCAGATGATAGATTGATCCTAAACTCATTCCCCATAGTCACTGCGGAAGGGCACAGTCTAGAAGAGCTCTTAAGAATATTCTTACATTCATCCTTTAGAGACTGTTGTTAAACATGTCCATATGTGGACTGAGCTTTTTAAATACAGAAAACTGTTGGTTTTTTCCTTAGTCAGAAGAGACAATGTGACTTCTGTAAATGAAAAGCTAAGAAAACAAAAAAAATTATGAAGTATTCCTTCCAATGACTTTTTTTAATTAGTTTTTTTCCCTTGATTTCTGTTTTCCATTAGTTATTTTATAACAAAGCCAAATGGGACACCTAAAATCTTTCATTCAAGAAGAAGGAACTACTCAGCCAATATAAAACTCATAATGGAGAACAGTTACTGAAGTAATGAAATTATTTGCACTGAATGGAAAAACATTTTTCAATTCATTATATTTGTATATTCATTTTAGATTATTTTGAAAATCTTACAGTAGCAATTACAAATGAAAAGACATTATAGAGTATTAGAGAATAAACTCTTTCAGCACAGAAGTGTAGTAGGTACCTGACTACTTAAAAATTCCCATCCTATCTGCAATAGATATTATTTTTATATCATTTAAATAAATTTTTCACAACAGTTTTGTCTGAAAATACAAAAAAAAGTATCTCTGCATGTTTGTATTTTCCTTAGCTGTTGTGACTAAAAATAAACAATTCTGGGAGATTAGCATGTGCATGAAAAGTGACAATTGCAGTGGCAAATAATAAATATTTCATAATAAGATTGATGGTTACTGAACATTGATTTATACATCTGCTTTTTGGAATGTATCCTGTTACATCTTAATCCTATACTAAGAACTCATAATAACTGAAAGTTAAAGAAAAAAAAAAATTGGCAACTACTTTTTAGATGAGCAATTTCTAAATTTTATTGAAGAAATTAAAATTTCCCTATATGGGACACAAGAGAATTTGTTAAGGGATTAATATGAACACAGTAAAAAATTTACAGTTTTCAGAATGTTAGCAAAAATGCCCATCTGGATAACGGCAGTAAAAACACTGTAGCTGCAATGTTCCTAAACAAAATACTATGTGTGCTGTAAGATCTATATTTTATCATTACAGCTATTAATAATTACACTCAACTAGGGAAGAAGTTTAAAGCAGAATTTTATTTCTGAAATGCTCGATTACTATATATTGGTAGCAACAAAAACCCCTGCAATTTAGTTTTATATTTGCTCAATTGTGAGCTTGTTTTAAATTTTCATTTCCTTTCAGCTGCCATATTGACTTTAGGACCCTACACTTGTCTTCCCTGGCTCTGGACAGAAGAACTCCTTGCAAAGCTATGGAAGAGTGGCTTGCAGTACTCAGGGCCTGGGTTGAATATCACTGTATTGAACAATAAAATCGAATTGATTGCTGTGTCCTAGAACTTAATGTTCCACTTTTGCTGGACAATGAAAACCGTACATCAGAAGAAACCTAGATGTATAAGGAGTTATTGTTCTTTTATTCATCAGCTTGAGAACAGTAATAATCTTCCAGAGGAAGAATATTCTATCCAGAGTGCCATGGAATATTGTCCCTACAATGTTTGTCAAATATCAGAGCAATAATCAAGAAAAATATTTGCTAACACTGTTGAATCAATAAACCAAGATGTTCTTAAAAAGCTCTTTTCCAAACACTGCTTAAAAAAATTAAAAAATCTTGCCTTTGGCTTTAACCTTCAGCCAAATACAAAGTATGTGCAAGTATAATGTCCAGTGCGAGGTACAACCAAATACACAAAAGAGGCTGAAGACTTTTGTGCACAAAATTAGAATAATTAGAGAGAAAATGCAAAGAGGGTTGTCTTTGGACAATAAAGTTCCGAGTTATGTCATGTCCCATGAGCTGAACTGTAATAGCATTTAAATGCCTTGGATGATGCTCAGATGTTGATAGTTACTGATCTGGTCACCCTAGCTTTTGCATTTCTAAGGTGAGATTCATCTCAAACTAATGTGGAAGTCTGAAATACCTCAGATGATATGCACTCCCAAAATACTTATTCCTCTCCATTGACTATACAGGGAGACTAGCCCAGATGCAGACCACTGCAATGCCAACAGCTGAAATTAGATAAGATGAAGCCCATATTTTTCTCCTTATTTCACCAGGCCAAAGTGCTTCTGAGCATGCATGTAAACTTCTCCTCAGACAACATGAGAAACTTAAGCTATATTTCAGAAGGGTATAATTTAAATCATTTTTGGGAAATATATCCAATTTCTGCTTAAATTGCCATTTTAAGCTATCTGATTATGGCCTTATCACTTAAAAAATTATTTGTTTAATGAAAAAAACATAACATGAAATCATTTTATATTAAATTATTATAATTTATTTTTACATAGAACAGTTATCAGCATGTTACAATGTAACAATTAATGAGTGTCATGAGAAGGGAATGAGTAACATTTTACCAGACTTCAAAAATGTTCTATAATAACTTCATAAAATTTTCAAAATTCATTATCACAGGCAGAGTAGTCTTCTTACTTTTCTCTTTTTAATCATTCCATATGAAACATATATCCAAAATGTTTACCGGGCAATGTTTGTTTGTAATACAATGAAGTTAGTAATGAGCTTAATGAATTTAATAACTTCACAGTGGCTCCATACAGCATGATTATGGAACAGAGGCTTTTGTTTAATGTTTGGTTATTTCATTTTGAAGAGGAATTTTCACAGCATGCTTTCATCTATTAATGTTTAAACTTTTCTCCTGGTTTTGGCTGGGATGGAGTTAATTTCCTTCCTAGTAGCTGGTACAGTGCTGTGTTTTGGATTTAGGATGAGGACAATGTTAATAACACACCGACGTTTTAGTTGTTGTGAAGTAGTGCTTACACTAGTCAAGGACTTTTCAGCTTCCCATGCTCTACTGACTGCGAAGGCTGGAGGTGCCCAAGAAGCTGGGAGGGGGCACAGCCAGGACAGCTGACCCAACTGGCCAAAGGGACATTCCATACCATGTGACATTATGCTCAGTACATAAACTGGGGGAAGCTGGCTGGGGGGGCACTGCTCAGGGACTGGCTGGGCATTGGTCAGTGGGTGGTGAGCAATTGCATTGTGCATCACTTGCTTAGTATATTTTTATTCTTCTTATTATTAGGATTTTATGCTATTTCAATTATTAAACTGTTTTTATCTCAATCCGCAAGTTTTCTCACTTTTGCTTTTCCGATTCTTTCCCCAACCCACCACGGGGGGGAGGGGTGAGCAAGTGGCTGTGTGGTGCTCAGTTGCCGACTGAAGTTAAACCACGACAACTTTCTACTTTAAATATGTAGGAAAACTGAGCAAATAAAAATGCAGAATTCTTAGACTACTCAATTAAAAGGCTCTGAATCACTGAAATTTATAATCTCTTGTTAAGACTTTCTTCTTGGACTTTTATTCCCTTACTCATCTATGTTTGTTTTCCTTTCTCCCATCCTTTTTATACTGACCAATTTTGGTTTCATTCAAGCTATTTTCTTAGGCCCAGACTGACAAAAATATTTTAATATAGAATTCCTTGGCAAACTCCTTGTAGTCCTTCAGGACTTAAGGTGTTTATCAATTTTTTGCTGTACAGCAAGAGCCTTCTTGATTACTCTTAGTCACCAGTTTTCCTGACTCACCTGAAAGCAGCTCTGTCAGTCTCATTCAGCTTCCCAGGGACATTACCCTGTTATCCTGAAAAATTCTCAGGAGAGTATCTAGGCATACTGTAAGACTTGCTAAGCTGCTCCTATGTCTTTATAGCATTAGGGTGAAAAAGAGCTCACCCAAAAACATCCACTCATTCGAATTCGTTCTTATCCTAAGCAATATTAAGGTAAAATGCAAATGAAAGTACTTATTCACGGCATCCAGAATAAACAACCATTTACACATGGTTATGGTAACAGGTGAAGAAGGGAGAGAAAAATCATGCTTGATCTAATTACTTTAAATGAGAAAATGAGAAACATCTCACCCTCCCCTTCTCCCTCCCTCTCCCTCTCCCCGCTTCTGAACCCTTTGCTGGTAGATTATGTTAGCTGTTATAGTCTTCAATATGAAGAGGAGACAATTTAAACTTTGTCTGTGAAACTGTTATGTTTAGTTCTTATCTAGGAGATAGTCTGGCCTCTCTTATCAAGCAAAATAAGTATTGTTTCACTTCATTGGTAATGCAAATAGTTTTGTTAGACCAGCTGTCTGCTCTTATATTTTGTTGAGTTGTCTCCTAACTTATATTTAGCTATAAGTTCTTCCTTCCCCCAGTGGTGACCTGCAGCTCCAGTTCCACAACACGCAGTGAATCTCCATTTGACTTTACTTTCCTGTGCTCCTGATGCTGAATTCATGCCAGCTCTGAGTCTTGTCTCTCTTTACCATGAGCAGTTTAATTCACCAAAATGGCACACAGACATCCCAGCTGGGGTGGGGGTGGGGGGTGGGGAAGAGAATAATTTTCTGCCATTTTAACGAATTAAATCAGATCACAGAAATTCCAGCAAGAATCAAAGTTGATATACATAAGGAGGGGCAATACAGAAGCAAAGGACTGAGGAAGGAGTAGTAAATGCAGGAGGAGGAAGAACAGAAGAGAATGTCACACTTCTTTTAGGCAGCAGCCACTTGTTAGAGCATCTTGTCTGTGTGAAACTGCAGCCACAGTATGCATGTTTCAATGTCACATGTGCCCTCTAATGCAGCTTATAAAGCTATACATTTACAAACATGGGACAAATGCAGCTCATTACTTGCTTTTGGTTGATACCAGATACAGTCTTGTCTATCCTGGTGTTACAATAAGTTTGAGGTAATAGACCTCTAGCATCCTTTTTTAATATATCTATACCATATATAGGTATTTCTATACATACATACAGAATATATAATATATATAGAGAGAATATATATATATATGCACACACATTGTCTTCAGGTATTTGCTGCAGCCATGACACTTTGTAAACTACTTCCTCTTATTTTGTCAAGTAGCAAGGGATGATCCTTGGAAGTTCTCATTTTGACACATATCTGCATGGATGCTCATATAAATATTTTAGCTGAGAGGATTTCAAAATGGAAGTTAGTTCCAAATTGAAAATTAGGATACAGTTTTTTCTCTTCAGCTCCTAACCCAGAGACCTCTTATAGAAACTCAGTAAATGTTTTACAATATTTCAAAAATAAAATAAAAAAAATTAAAAATATAAATTCTTTTGTGGTTAGATGAATATAGAAATAGCAGAAGTATTCAAAACTAATGCATAATGAGTTTTGTTGGAAGGCTTTCATGTATTTTTTTAGTCTGAACTAGTCCTTATACAGCTTGTATTTTTAAATCTCATTTTATTTTGTTTACACTTAATTCAATTAATTTTATTTATTATTTTACTATAATTTGGAATTAATAATGTTAATTCAAACACATATAGATATTTGGGTAAATACAAAATGGGAAAAATAGCTAAATTAAGTGAGTTGACAAAAAAAAATTCCAAACCCCACAGATTTCATATATTTTAATTCTTTCCTGAATTTTCAATTTCACGAAAGTGATGTATCAATAGTTTTCTATGATAAATGTAGATTATCTTTTTGTTATAGTCAAAACAATTTCAAGAACCTATAAAGGAAACAAGTTTTGGTTTATTTTTCAGACAAAAACATTAAATACTTTCTTTTCTTAGCAAATCCACAACCAAAACCAAAATTGTCCTTCCTCTCTAGATACTTCTTTTAATTAAATGTAAAGTAGTGTTGCTATACCTGAATTTGAGTCAAACAAGATTTTAACTACTGGAAAATTTTAGCTAGAGAAAAAATATTTTAGTGACAAACCTGTTCATAACAATTTTAATAAAACCTATCACAATCTCTTGATAATGCAATAGAGACTTCAAAAGGCATTATGCTTCTATATCTGATACACTACACATAAGGAGAACATTACTCCGTCAAGATTATATGAAAACAGAATGCCTTATTACTTGTGTACACAGTAGATTAGTGTCTGTGTGAGGAAATTATGGAATAAGAATCAAAATTAAAACATCACTTAAAGTACTAGAACATGAAAAATGTTATTTACTCCTCACAATAATCAACAGTAAGAGAGCCTCCTCTGCTATCTCTGATCCTGCTACAGCCAGACTGCCTTCAGATCTAGAAGGAGAGTAGCTGACATGGTTTAATTATTTCCCATTATTTCTTGTGAGAAGCAGTGTTTATCAGCAGAGGTGTAGTATGATACGAATGTAACTATAAAACTTTCAAAACCTGGCCCTTTAGTTCTTTATGATGCTGTAACAGGCAGCACGCACAGGAATTGCCTGGAAGTCTGCCTTGTCCCATAGAGCACAGTGCAACATCTAGTACACAGAAATAAGAGATTTGAGGTTCCTGTGCAATCTTCATCCTGAGCCCTCAGGTAAATGCATCATTATATGATGTTATTTGAAAAATTATGTTCTGTTTGTTTGTTTTTTTCCCATGGGATTGCTCTTTAACAGGGTCATTGAATGATTGATACTCAGTGGATGAACAGCTATTTTATGTTTTCTTTAATCCCTGTTCAGTGCATGGCCTCAAATACTGTTTAGCACAGAGCATTCAAACCTGTCACTTATCCAAGTGACAACCAATTTTAACCTCCTGATGTTAGAAGGTAAGGGCCGGGCTGACATCAGTAGTAGAGATGAAAACTCAACACTTCTGCAAATCAGACCAAGTATTTCCAGAAAATGCCCAAATAAATAGAATAGAATAGAATAGAATAGAATAGAATAGAATAGAATAGAATAGAATAGATTATTTCAGTTGGAAGGGACCTACAACAATCATCTAGTCCAACTAGATGACCACTTTGGGGCTGACCAAAAGTTAAAGTGTGTTGTTAAGGACATTGTCCAAATGCCTCTTAAACACTGGCAGGCTTGGGGCATCAACCACCTCTCTAGGAAGCCTGTTCCAGTGTCTGACCACCCTCTCAGTAAATAAATTCTTCCTAATGTCCAGTCAAACCTCCCCAGTGCAGCTTTGAACCGTTCCCACATGTCCTGTCACTGGATATCAGGGGGAAGAGCTCAGCATCTCCCTCTCCACTTCCCCTCCTCAGGAAGCTGTAGAGAGCAATGAGGTTGCCCCTCAGCCTCCCTTTCTCCACACTAGACAAGCCCAAAGTCCTTAGCCGCTCCTCATAGGACATTCCTTCCAGCCCTTCCACCAGCTTTGTTGCCATCCTCTGGACCCATTCAAGGACCTTCACATCCTTCTTAAATTGTGGGGCCCAGAACTACACACAGTACTCCAGGTGAGGCTGTACCAACACTGAATATAGCAGGATAATCACCTCTTTTGACTGGCTGATTATATAACATTATATATACATGTGTATGTGTGTGTATATGAAAAACTTGATTAATGTAAATTAGATTAGATATCACTACTTCTATCCAAGTCAGACTATCACATGTTAGGCCTTAAAACCAGTTTCAGAAAACATTACCCTTTTCAGAGAAGAGGCAGAACTCAAACATAACTGAATAATTTGATTTCTTTTATATTACTCCCCAAACAATGAATGTCTTCAGTTAAAAAAGAAGTGAGAAAGTCTTTCAATATTCTTTTTAGACAACATTGGAGAAATCCTCAGTAAAGATCAAAGCATGAAAGCTTCTAAAGAGAACTTTGATATTAAGAAATGTGGTTCTTTCTTTACCTCATCTGAGTAATTTCTGTCTGATATAAAGGAGTTCCAGGTCTTCATCTGATTTTAGAATTAATACCTAATCTGAGCTAAAATTACTCTATTTCTGTTCATATGCAACAAGAACGAATACTGTGTGTGTCCACTTGAAGTAGAGACAACTTTGCTTTAGTTGCACCTTTGCTTTCAGAGCAACCTAATGGCATGACTAAATCCTACCTATTAGTGTTTCTTGAACACCTCAGAAGAGGTGGTCACATACACAATGCCTATTGGGACCATGTAGTTTAGAGTAATGCCTACACTGTGCCCAGGAAAGATCGAGGGAGCACCAGTCAGTCATGGGCAGATGAGCTTCATGATGAGGGCATTGAGACACTGGAACAGATTGCCCAAAGAAGTTGTGGATACCCCATCACTGGAAGTGTTCAAAGTCAGGTTGGACGGGGCTTTGAGCAACCCGATCTAGTGAAAGATGTCCCTGCCCATGGCAGGTGAGTTGGACTGGATGATCTTTAAAGGTCCCTTCCAATCCAAACCATTCTGTGATTCTATGATTCTGTGATTTGTTGTTGTTGTAACCTTTAATAGTGTAGACTCTCAAGCAGGAATTGGTGTGAAGTGCCACTGTTCAATTTACTAGTACGGACATAACCAAACTGCTTGTTTTCCATGAATACTCAATTAATATCAAAAGTTAGCCTATAACAGTAAAGGCTGCACTGAGTCAGAGGAAGCACACTGCTCTAATGCCAGCATATGGGCACTTAGTCAGAAATTGTGGCACATGGTGCACCTCTCAATTGGTAAAGCTTAAATGAAATATTCCTCCTCTTTCTGCAGCCTCAGAAGCAGCACTCTGTTGTTCTTTGTGGGACTGGGATTCTGTCATTTATTAGTTGAACAGTGATGTCCAGCCTCTCTACAGGTGAACTCAAATAGATGGCTTAAAAGCCCTTCCCCAGGCCATGGAGTTGCATTTTGTATACCAGAAAAATGAATGACCATGTGTTTTAAGGACCTTTCCCCCAGATTTTATATCTTTCCCATTGGATATAATATTCAGCTTTGTGGGACTGGAAACGAACTTTCCTTGACAGTACTGGCTTTTACTTTTCTCTAAGGAGCACACCTGTAATGTTATTAAAACTTTTGTTACCTTTTGACATTTGCTGTGTGATGGAGATATTATACTCATGTCCTACTTCCTGATAAATAAGACCTAGAAATAAGTAAGAAGGAAACAAATCAGTTTTTCGTACTACCTTCGACTTTTGTGTGAGTTACAGATCTCCCTTCTGTACCAATGCAGGTGGTTATCTGCCACTTTCAGCAGTAACCATGTCCACCTCTCTTTTTCACACAGAACTTGGTTTCCTGCCCTTCAGAAATTCCAGTTAAATAGTAAATTAACATGTAAGGAGCAATTTCACACTGTATCCACAAACTTTTAGATCTGCCACTACTGGAAACTCTGATGTTGTCCATGGGAAGTCCCACCTGCACATGATGAATGCCACAGAGTGAAGTACTTTCTGTAGGGTCACCCTCTTTGATGTACACGTGTGGGCCACAGGATTGCAGTCTAGCCCCTCATTCAGAATTTGTTGCCATTTCTGAATTTGTGTACTACAGTGAAGAGGTTTTGAACACTTCACAGAAAAAAACGTGTCATACACTGGCTACAAGCTTGCTTCCCAAACCAGCCTTGCAACTAAATTAACCACTAAGTCATATTTCACTTTCTCATTTTTGTCAGTTAAAACACAAACAGCATTGCTGGTAAAAAATATATTCCTGTCTAGTACACAGTAGCATAGAAATCATACAGCTAAATTAAAACTCTGATAAAATAGGTTGCTTAAAATACTCTCTGAGTGTCATGTTCATATTATCATTATCTTTCTTAGGATAACGGGAAGATTTGAGACTATTTAGCTGTACCTTGTAGAGTTCACATAGATCTGAAAATATTTGTGTGTATTGTGTGTCTGGGAAATAGCTGTTTATTAGAAATGTAGCTAATGAAAGATCTGCTTTGAATGTGCTTTTATAATGATGTTCTTTTATTCTTTTATTAATATACAAGTTAATTCATATGACAATTTAATATTTCAGCCAGGAGTTTTGCAAACTTTGAAATCCAGAGCTCTGGATATACCAGATAGAATGTTACTACATGTATATTTCATTTAAAAAAGAAAACCAATCCCCAAAGCACTATTTCTAGGAGATAAGTTTGTGTATTTGGACAAATGAGTTATCAGTTCAGTGATACGAACTGCAGCCTACATATAGCAAAAACTTTCAGATTTAGCATATATTGTGTCAATAGCTAAGAGATACTAGCAAATTAAATATTTTTGGTACTCCACATATGGTTTTATTTTTTCTTTTCCTTTCAATTATATCACAGTAGTTTCTGTAGGTACACCCAAATTCTAAGTAGCTTGAGATAGCAAATGCCAGCTCAGAGAAATATTTAGAGTGCCTGATCTAAGGAGTTTTTAAAATACGCTATGCTCTAAAATGGTCTAAAGAGTGTATGGAAGAGTATGTAAAGTATAAAAGTCCAGATGCAGAAATGTGTACAGGGTTGAATGTTTTGACCAACACCTGTAAGAACTATTAAATGCCACTCCCAACATTTTGAAACGGGTTTCTTAGTAACCTAGGATATTTAATGAAACTCTGTATGTTGCAATGAAAAAGACATCTATATCACTACATTGATTCATCTCAGAGAGACAAAATCTTATTTCAGTTTTGGGGTTTTTTTTCAGCTCTGATAACGTGTATTATGTCTACTCTAGTATTGGCAAACATAACGTCACACAAGTTATCCCTTAGCTGAGAATTTCTGATGTTGATCGGTTTGAGGTTTTTTTCAGATAATCAACATTTTTGAAAGGGAGAAATTTGTAGTTCTTGTAGTTCTTGTAGTTTCTTGTAGTTCTCCAGAGTTATTTAGAAAGAAAAAAAAAAAAAAGTCTAAACTGAAACTTGGAGTATGGTCATACAAAAAAAGCCACCTGGTAAGCTAAGACATGAATTTACAACATATCAGGTACTCTGTGGTAACTACTTGAGTGTGTTCATATTAACAAATGATGTGGTGCAATGACAGGCTATGGTATGACGCAATGAGGCCCAAGAGCTTGTTGCCTATATTGGACAAATTCTTTGTGTGCAGTCTTTCTTCACGATATCCATAGCTATGCAAGCTAGTTACCCTGCTTGTGTGTTTAATGTCTCTTTTTTATTAAATATATGTAGGAGTTAAAACACACAAAACCAGTTCTAGCAAGATAGTTATGTACCAATAATTTATCACCCAAGCTTAACATTAACTAATGCCCATAACTCTTATTTATCCTTTCTTAACACCTGAGATTTGGTTTCCTGTGAGGTAACTGACACAGCAGGGAGTCAGATGATGAAATTTTGTCATAACTGAATTTGCTTATTTTTTGCTGAATGATTTGACACACGCATGCGTACATACACATGTGTGCACACACACGTGTGCACAAGATTGCTTTTCTTTTTTAATGCACAAAAAAGTAGTTTGGATATACAAGTTTTGACTATAAAATGGCTAAAGGTAATGGAAAAGAAAACAATTCTCCAGGATCCCAGGATAATAGTTACTAAACTAGTAATAAATTGAGATTAGATGACAGTGAATCACTGTTGTCAACTACATTGTAAACAGTACAACAATATATTTTGGCTATTTTTCTTCTCTTAAGTACTGTACACATGAATTTTTCAACTATTTACATTAGATTCTTTTTTCTTTTTCCAGGTTGACTGGTATGAATCTACCTTCTCCTGTTATCAGCAGTAAGAACTGGTTACGACTCCATTTTACGTCTGACAGCAATCACCGACGAAAGGGATTTAATGCTCAGTTCCAAGGTAGGAAATGTATAAAAGTGCAGCGAAAAAGTCCTTTACCTTTAAGCATTGCTAAAGTGGTGATGGTAGAAACTTGTGTTTAAATATCAGGGACATAGTAAAGAGCCGACTCATACTACTAGTGCTCATACACTGAGTAGCTGTTATCCTTGTGTGATCATGCATCTCTAGGGATTCACTTTTGCAAAAAGTTTCTGTGCTTCACATTGCAGTTTGTGTTAAGTATGTGTTTGCTTGCTCACTTTTTCTATAATAAATTGTTTTGCATTCAGTCTGATCTTTGCTTTAAAAACATGCCTGGAATGCAACTTGCAGAAAGTCAATTCCACACAAAGGCATGCCCTTATCTAAACATTGTCTTCCTTCATTACTCAAAATCTAACTCTTATCCAGAAGCTATGTTCGTCATTTGGAAATTTAATGCATCCCTAGCATAGCACAAATCATATTTCAGGCTCCTGCATAGATTTACATATACAACTATAAAACAAGACAAGAGGATGTCAGTGTTGCTGTCAATTGCTGCTTATGTTCACCACGATACTCATTAAAATGCAATTTTTTAGAATGGAATCTTTATTGATTTTTATACTTCATAAATCATTACTCAAGATCAAAGACACTGTAGCTATATTGAAAATAGAAGAGATTCTTAATTTATCTGTGCTTTTAAATTCTGTGCTTACATAATCTGTTTCAACCATTTTACCCCACACACCATCAAATCATTTATGAGTTTAGACCTTCCTTTTTTCCTGAAACTGTAGGGCCTGTATCACTTTAGAAATGACAAATACACTGCAACAACTACATGTTTCTGGTGACTATGACATACACATGTAATGCATATAAAAACACTGAACATACATAGTTCTTTTCTCTTTAAAAAGTTTTTGATAATTTTAGTAAAAAAAGAAATTGTGAAATTCCATTTTATTTTGGCAACTCAACACAAGTATGTATTCTGTGATTCTTTGCACTTATAACTTGTTTTTACAGAGTTTACTGAAGATGCATATATAATACCACTATTGGTGACTATGAATTTAAATGAACTTCTTATGTTATTTCTGTGTCTTAAGCCTATTAAATGGAGATCACAAAACAATGGGGCTCATCTTGCTGATGCACCAGAAAACTAAGAATCAACAAAATAACAAAGGAAAGTTTGGAATAGAATAACCAACACTGAAAACTACTTTCTAGTTCTTTTTCAATACATCCTATCTCTAGCCAAATACTTACCACGGAATTAAAGCTTTAGGAAAGTATCTGGGGAGATTATTATTTCAAATGTATATCTGTTGCTCTGCATAATACGTCAGATATTGAGTAAGGGTAAACTTCACTGATATAGAATACTGCTTGTGAATGATAAGTGGAAGTATCTTATTACAATTCAGATTCTACAATTACAGAAATTTCCTTTCTTAACTTAAATCATCCTTTAAAATGTAGGTTTATACCATGTACTGTATTAAATACAAACATAACTGAATTACATGAGCCACAGCTATATATCTTACCAGTTTATATCTTATCTTATCTTGTTGATAGCAATTAAATAAATTCCTATGTTAGTGATATAAATATTATAAACTTAGAGACAGTCTGTCAACACATATTAGATGAAAATTCAGAGTGATATCAAAATCTGGTTAATCTAACAGCTTCATTAATTCCTTTTTATTAGTAATAATAATTCCTTATTATTAACTTTAGTAATTCTTTCTATTATTACATGTGTATTTGAGAACTAAACAATAATTTGGTATTTTATTTCAAGAAGTAACAATGATATTTATAGCTACAGAAGCCTACTAGTACCACAGATCACAGAACAGCAGAGGTTGGAAGCGACCTCTGGAGCTCATCTAGTCCAGTGCCCTCCTCAAAGAAGGGTCACCTAGAGCAAACTGCCCAGGACTATGTCCAGATGGGTTTTGAATACCTCCAAGGTTGGAGACTCCACAAACTCTCTGGGCAACCTGTGCCAGTGTTTACCCTCACAGTAAAAAATACCTTTCACTTATTTTTAAGTGGAATTTCCTGTGTTTCAATTTGTGCTTATTGCTTCATGTCTTGTCAATGTATAACACCGTGAAGAATCTGGCTCAATCTTCTTTACATCCTCTCATTTCATCAGGTATTAACATACACCAACAAGATCCCCTCCCCAAGCCTTCTCTTCTCCAGGCTAAAATACGCCAGCTCTCTCAGCCTCTCCCTTATGTTTTTGTTTTCAGAAGCTTATTTCTACTAAAATTCAACAACTTTGAGAGATATTTCCATCGTAGGTGCTTTTCTCAAGTAAAATAATTATTTGAGCCTATCATGAAAAAAAAGTAAAAAGTCCTGTGAAAAACATGACCTTGTTTTCTGGTGGAAAACCCTAGCAATGATAGGAAGCCTCTAATGTCTGATTGTATCCAGGTGTAATTCTGTCATGGTTTAACCTCAGTCGGCAACTAAGCACCACACAGCCACTAGCTCACTCCCCCCCCACCCTGGTGGGATGGGGGAGAGAATTGGAAGAGCACAAGTGAGAAAAACCCATGGGTTGAGATAAAAACAGTTTAATAATTGAAATAAAATTATAATAATATAAAAATAATACACAAAGCAAGTGATGCACAGTACAATTGCTCACCACCCGCCGACCGATGCCCAGCCAGTTCCCGAG
>NW_008825615.1:17350883-17357930 GCF_000699105.1 Pygoscelis adeliae
CGCCTTTTTAAATATGTTGTCACAGAGGCACTACCACTGTCACTGATTGGCTCAGCAACAGGTTCGTCTTGGAGCCGGCTGGCACTGGCTCTATCAGACATAGGGGAAACTTCTAGCAGTTTCTCACAGAAGCCACCCCTGTAGCCCCCCACTACCAAAACCTTGCCACGCAAACCCAATGCAGAAGTATATGTTTAGTATTTTTAATATCAATCTATTTGTTTTGATCTCTTGTGGTTTCACTGGGAATTAGATTAAGGAGGACTGGAATTCCTCAGTCCTGGAAGTCACTACAGGTAATGATCGCTCCCCATAATATATCATGCAAGAGTTATTCAACATTTCCTTTCCCATGCAGCTAGCAGCTGCTTCCAGCCCTACTCAGTCTGCATCTTTTGGGCAAATGCAAAAGAATACCTATTTAATATGTGCCTCAGACCTCATTTCATTCATATAAAAGCCTCTTTTGAAGTTTTTGTATTTTGAAAAATATTTTTGTAATACTAAATTTAATTGCTTTTATGGTAGAAAAAGCATATAATAACGAATTATAGACTTAATGAACTTAAGTTATAAATTGATGAAGGCTAGAACTATGCAGGTTTAACTCAGATTTAGACACCTGAAAGTCTGATTGAAGGAGATTACATTGACATTTTTTCATATTCTACTTTGGCATGTCTTTACAAGTGAGAGATTTAATCTCGAGACTCAGTTTTGTTTCAAAAAAGTAGTAATTGTCAAACTAATTGGAAATGAAATAGTACCTATTGTTACTTACTCTTTTGAGACTCTAAATTCTGCTCTAGTTTCAAACAAGTCACTCTGCTCCTACAGAGCAAAAACTGCTTCATTTGTTGAAGTTAATCAGATTTACCTTAAAATAATCCCAAATATTATTTAATAACAATAACATACAGCCAATCCCATTGTTATTTCATTTTCATATCTAGTCGTGAGATTGCGTGAGTTATAAAAAAAGCCCAACCAACCCAAACCAAGAAAAAAAAAACCAAACAGAAGAACCCCTGAAAGAAGAAGCACACACTGTTGAATAGGGAGTTGCTGAACCCAGCAGCCCTATGCCCCCAGATGCAGCCAGAAGCTGGAATACAGTGCTGTATTCCCAGTAGGCAGACACACAGAGAGCACACGTATACACCGCACATGTATATACTCTGTTCATATCTTGCCACACTTATCTGACTGGATCTTGGGAGTGCTTGCTCACACACTCACTTGCACACCCACATTCACTCGAGGTGCTGCACCACAGACACACAGCCCTTCAGCTCATGGTCTGACTCCAGTTGCTGCACTCAGACCGCCCTGCACACATGTGCACAGAGAATAGAGTCCCTCATCCAGGAAAAGCATTAGAAATTGAGTTTAATCAGGAGACAGAACAGACTGTGCTAGTCAGGTACAGGGCATGGTCACACAAGTGTAATGACCAGCCCCAGTTTACATGCAACCAGCACCTTCCATTCCTTTATTACTATATTTTTGCATATCTGTTCCTCCCTAAATCACCTCAATCCATCCCTGACATTGGTTCCTCCCCTAAATACTCTGTAATCAGCAATTTTTGGGCAATCCCAAAATGCTCTTCCCCCTTATTGTACCCCACAATGAGCCCTGTAGCCCTCGGCAGAAACCCCCCTCAGTGTGTGAGGTGACTGAAGAGCTCCTCGTGTGGGGTGTCCCCCATCCCCTGGGGCTGTGGATCAGCTGGGACAGTCCTGGGAAGGCCAGGGTAGAGGTTGTGTCTCTGCATTGGGTATTGGGTTCCCCCGCTTACCCAGGACCCTCTGAGCTGCTTCTGGGCTTGTGGAGGTGGGCCTGCGATGGGCTGATGGCTCCTGTGATGGTCCTGGGAGGAGCTGTGGCAAGGTGGTATTTGTCTCTCCTACCTGCCATCATCTCCCTGTGCTCTTTTGTGTGTACACAGGTGAGCTTTTTATTGCCTAACCTAACATGTCTGGCAACATCACTGGCTTTTCAAAAGCAAGTCAATATAGGAGCAAGTCAATTTTTAACATGGTCAAGAAAACCAGCTCACTAACATAAAAAATTAAAGCAATATATTAGAATTACATGCTTGAATGCATTAACTAAATATAGTTTTAAAATGCTTGGCAAGCTGAGTGTATAAATAAAACAATGTAGTATAAAAGGTATACCTAACTGGTGAGTGTTTGGATTTCCCCTTGAATCATATTTATTGTCTCATCTTCCATCAGGCCAGAGTAGAAAGTTGGAAAATTTTAAAATGTTAAAAATGAACGGCTATCAAGTGAAAG
The DNA here is from genome assembly GCF_000699105.1 of Pygoscelis adeliae. NCBI lineage: Eukaryota > Metazoa > Chordata > Aves > Sphenisciformes > Spheniscidae > Pygoscelis > Pygoscelis adeliae. The sequence continues at coordinate 17,353,187 of NW_008825615.1, forward strand.
GTTTGGGTATTTCCCCCCCCTCCCCCCTCTTCCCCTTGTTACTTGGTTTTGATCTTTTTGATGTTAATTTCATCAATTAAAAAAGTTATGCTTCAATTTCCCAGTGAACCTGTGGATTTTTTTTTTATACTTTCAGAATTTCTAGACAGAAAGAGACCTAGTTTAAATGGTCTTGAAAACCACTAGAACAAATTACAGTGCAATGACATGCTTTGCCTTGTCTGCTTCGTGTCTGCCATATCAGCAACGTTGGTCTCATGAAAATCAGCGCTCACAGTGGATATAACTGGACTCAGTTCTTGTTCTGCCCTGTTCCGTGATGGCCTTGCCATAGGGGAAAAGATGTTACATTCACTCAGCTGTGAACTTTTTTTTTTTCATGCCTCTGCCCTCACCTATGCTGATGCACAAAGACTTTTTGCCTATATTCAGTGGGAGTTGCAGAGTATATTATTTGTTTTATGCCAGTGCTTCATAAATGCATAAATTCCCCAGAGGTGAAGTAACATTAACAGTCTCACTATGAGATGAAAACCTAGCACTTCCCAGCAACAAAGCTTATCAATGTACTCAGAATGACTTAAAAGTTGTGATAATGAATCCCCTGCTTTTTTGTATTTACAGCACGCATACTATGCTTGTTTAGCTGTCACTTATTTCCAGAACAATAGAAGAAGATTGTTTTAATATCTTTGGCTTTCCTTTTAAGAGAAAAAAATCATAATGCATTTGTCCATATTAACTAAAACTAATCTGCTTAAGTTAAATATTTATTTCAAAATTCCTAGAAAGAGGAAAACCAAAGGCAAAACCTGATTAATGGGTGTGTTCCACTTTTACAGTAAGAATCAGATCCCTGTTGTAGAGTGTTTCAAATTAAGTATGCTATTTTTGGCAAGTTATCAGAGAGGTTCAAGGAGGTATTAGGTATTTTGATCATTTTGTACCAGAAGGTATCTATCTGCTATATTTGACTACCTTGAATAATTAAGGATTTAACAAACAGATAATCCTGAAGTCAAACAATGAATATAATGAGGCTGCTGAAATAAATGTGTACTAATGGAAAACCATGAGTGAAATAATGTAAAATCACCCTCTAGGTAAAGTAGTTTTTTCAGTGAATTTTTGTAATTCACTGAGTTTGCATATAAGTTCTTTAAAACCTTAAAACCTTAGAAATGGTGTTTGAAATAAGTTAAAGGAATTTGTGGTATTTCCTTGATGCATGGTACTTTTAGTAAGGGGTTGCAGTTATAATTGTCACTTAGAGTAAATTTAGAAAAGAAAATTAGTAAAAGCAATTGATAAAATCAAAAAGCCAGAAGAAAGCGTTATTTTCTAGCTCTGAAGTAATGCTGAATATAATTTCCCATTAAATAGTACTGAGACAATGATTTGTATTTTGTTAAATTTTATTATCAAGAAAGTAATCCAGTCAATATGAAAACATCAACAGGTAGATAAACTACCATCTCTCTTGACCGTTCTTTCTGTGATCAACATGACAACTGTTAAATATGTAGCCCTGTCTTCTCAGCTGTATTAGTGTGGTTTGATCTTTCTGTGTCCAGTAGTGGTGTTATGTTTTCCCTCAACAGAGTAAAAAGCCTTTTGTTAACCTTTTTGAATTCCCCTTTTTGAAGCACCAAGTCACCTCTCAATCTTCTAGATAAACTAAGGAAGTTGAGCTCTTTAAATCTCTCATTGGAAGTAATTTTCACCAGTTACTGCATTTTTATTTTGAGTTGGTACTATTTGAAACTTCCATTGACCACTTACATGACTTTAGCTATCTTAAAATATCGGACTAACTAGTACTGGATCTACAGCTAAAACTACATTTAACTTTTTTTTCTCATGTGTTTATTTTTTTCCTACTGCTATTTTTTCTAAAAAAAATTGTGAACACTTAGGAAATGAATTAGCTAAGTCCTGTTAAAATATACAATGTACCTTAGGGGCATAAATAAGTTTTCTTAACTGTATTAATATGCCTGTCATGGCTGCTGTAGGTAGACTACGCTTGTTCATTTATCTTTTTTCTTCCCTTGATTTTGTTCTTTCACATTGTTTGTTTCTTCCTCACTTTGATACTGTAATTGCAGATTTCCCCACATCCTATCAGTACAGTCATGGTAGTTTCGGAAAGTCATTTATTTTGAGAGTCTTTTATTTTGACTTGTTTAGATTTAAGTAAGAATATATTAAACTATTTCCCAGAAATTTTATTTAGTATAATTGATTTACATTTCAAGTACACTTATTTAGCTATGTGGTAAAATCTGTACAAGTCTACAATGATATAAGTTCTCGGAGAATGTATGTTTATGAAGTAAGAAGGAATAAATCTTTCTTCTATTAAAAGTAAGATTCTTTTGGCCTAAGCTTCATATGTGACTGTTGATTGTGAACAGCTCCCTTTTTGGAAATGAACTTAAACCATCCTTTTCTAGTCTGATTTTGAGTCTGTCTCAAAACTTGAGTCCCTTAACGTATCTTACATTGGCAGCTGAGAATATAAAATACTCAACACCATTGGTCATTGGCCTGTATTTTCTCATTTCTAAATTTAGGTTGTTTGATCAAAAAGGAGAACTTTAATCCAATAAAAACTATAATAATGAAATCAATATTTGACATCTTATCTTCCCACACATTGAATATATAATTAGCTTCTCTGAAAAAAGTTTTTATTTTTTTTGCAAGTGTACTTTTGTCCCTGTACTGAAATTGTAAGTTATCCTTTATTAGCTTAATATTAGTCTATACCATGTGATAAGGAAAGACCAGGAGAAAACATTCAGACTGTTTCCTTGTGAACATGGCATGTACATCCTCTAAGAGCTAACTGCTCTAGTAATGTCTGTTTAAAATTTTTAAACAAAGTAATTTGGCATATATATTGAGTTCAGCACATCCTTGAGATAAAATTGTCTCTGTTCCTCCCATTTTTAGACCCTTTAAGGTTTTTTTTCTTTTTCAGTGTTTGACATTAAAAATAATCTTTGGATGTAATGTTAAGTTGCCGTCTCATAAAGGCAACATGCATTCTTAAGAGAGATTGGCCATCTTGTCTGTTTTGGTGTCACAAAATATTTCTTTTTCTGAAAATTTAAAGTGAAGCCCAAAAGTTGACTTAGACTGTCAAAAAGAAAATCTATGTACCTAAAAGAACTACATTTACCGAGAGTACAGAAGAACTGGACCCTGGGATAAAGCTCTGTCCTCAAGACTCTCAGTCCAAAGTTTAGGTAGAATTTCTCAGTGCCAACAGAGTGAGACATTTGACACAGACTCAGATTACATACAGATTTTTCTTAACACAAGGGCATTCTATTAAAAAGTCTTACTACTAAGCCACCATATAGGAGCATACTATTATGAACCCTTGATTCCATGGCATTTTCAGAAGAAGAAAGAGCTCATTAAAGGTGGAAGCCTGTACTTAGTTCCAATCAGGTTGCTACAGGTAATACTTCTTCCTTGAGTGTCTAGTAAAGTTTCTGTGTTGCTAAGAAAGCTCAGGCATAGCTGCTTTATGATGTCAGCGCTAAACAGATGCCAATCTAGTAACAGCTGTTCATTCTTTGGCTCTTCTTTGGCATGGTGTTGTCCTCACTAGAACTATTCAAAATACTGTATTTGTGGTTGAAAAGAATTGTATCATCTTGGTACACATTTTTATACATCATTTTTTTCCCCCAAATTACCTGCAAAATAAAAGCTGACATTTGAATTACATGTTGAAATACTTCCAAAGCAAGGAACATTCCTCCATATTTGGTAGCTACTTTTTGTCAAGAATCGTGTTATGCTCACTCTTATGCCAGTTCTTCCACAGTCCTTGTTCAAAGGCACCACTGTCCCAAGGTTATCCAACTTCTAAGACAGTTGTTTTCTATGCTGTTCTGATATAATGAAACTGATGCATCTTCAGTGAACTTCATAATTTCCAATGCAAAAATATGCTTTTGGAGAATGTTGAAGAAAGTGTAGATTTCACTAATGTCTAAACCAGCTAGTAGCAATATATAGAGAACACCAGAATGTGGACCTAAGAATTTAAAATAAGAGCATATGAACAAGGGATGGAGATGATAGGCAAATTAAAGTACAGGTTTCAAGGAAAATTGCATAACCTACATGCAATCAGAAAATAAATTAGACTCATTATCTGATATTTGGCACAAACTGAAAGCATTCACATGGTCAGTTTTCACATGGGAAGAAATTAGAGACATCAAATAGTGGGATGTCAGTATTACCACGCTTGCAGTTTCTTCATTATCTATCATGCAAGAGAAGAGTCCATTCAAGTTGAGCTGTGTGATGGATAACAGTCAAATGATCAGTGTAAGAGTTGTGTTTTAGAGATGTTTTCAGTCCAAACTACATATTTCATTTCTCTACAAAACCTGAAAAGATGGCCAAATATTGACTTCAGAATAAGATTTTATGGTGAATGTTTTGATCATCTCACTGAGTGGCACTATGGAGATATTAATGGAGAGGAACCGTAAATCAGCTTGTGACACTATAGTTGAAAGACTATAATTGAAGTGGCATTCAAACAAGGAACTGAGTGGACCTCATTTTATAATTTATTTTTTAGAGGCAATCCCTACGTACTACTACTCAGTGTGTTCTGTGATAGTATATATTCATTGTGCAAACTGTGTTCATACTATTTTCCAGAACTGTGGAGGACATATGCAGACATTGAAGACTTGATGCCTGCTGA
>NW_008825615.1:17357958-17403257 GCF_000699105.1 Pygoscelis adeliae
TGAACTTGTTTTAATATTGATAAATAATAAATATATTGATAGCACAAAGGAGCTAAGGCAGTCCGTCAGGGCAAGTGGCCAGCTAAGTGACATGCAGAAGGTTAATGGAAAACAAATGGCTGTCCTTCTTTTTAAACTTTCAGATCCTATGTCAGCTTATACACATAGGATGAGAAAGATTTGTGTAAAAATCTATTGGGACATCAATTTGTCTTGGAGCTGTACCATTTGTTCACTAGTACTGCATGCAGAGATTTCCAGCACAGGGAGCAGGTGGAAGGTGTGATAATGACAGGCAGCACTTTGCTGGATTGATGGAAAAAAGAAGCCAACTGATCATGAACCCACAGCTTTTACAGGTAGCCATGTAGTAGAAACATCTATGCCTGCTGTGAAGCTCTCTGGAGTTATAGTACTGATTAGTAGGGAAGATTTTGAAAGCTGTTAATGAGAGAAACACTGGGATAGTGTATTGGACAGAGTACTCTTCAGGCAGGGAATACAGAAACAGCAGAGGTTTGGATTATTGCAGTGAGTTGGTTTAAACTAGAGATTCTATGGAAAATTGTGATGCCTCTGTGAAAGTCAAGAAGTGGGTAGCTGAGAAGCAAAGCTTGCAAGGATCCTCCTAAGTTATTGAGTCTGGGGCCTTGTTTTATCGAAAAAATTATTATAGAATTCCCCTCATAAACTAAAGTGAATGGCAAGATCGAGAATGGTTGTTTTTTCTTATTCTCATAAATACTAGACTTTTCGAAGGAATTTATGGAACAGGCCATAGCAAAGCAGAAGAAAACCTAGAGATAGCCAACGATCTATTTACTGGTCCCACATGACTTTGAGTGATAAGAAGGAAATGTTTGATCTATAAGCAGAATCCAGAGAGAATACTGATGCTGCCAAACATGGAATTGTAGATCATTTCTTCCAGGGCCAAAAAATGGTAGTACTCCCATAATTGTGTCTTTGGAGGAGAACCCAGAAAGACTGAGGCACTAGGGCAAAACAAACAGGGCACTTGATTGGACTCTGCAATCTGAATTAAGAAAATACTTTGTTTCAAAACAGAAGTAGTCAACATCAAGAAAATCAGAGCAATGAAACTAAAGCAAAAGGAAATTGATGAATTCTGTACTGTACTGAGATAAATTTGCTATTTCCCTTCAAGACTAATCCTATGAATGTTATTGCAAATACTTCACTTCCTTACTGAACTCTGCAAAATATGTAAAGCTGTGTCAATCTTTGTAATAGATATCTCTCTTCCACTCTCTCTCAACATACAAAATACTGAAAGTATTAATTTTTTTCCTATACTATAGCAAAAACAGAGAACTGTTCAAATGCATTCCTTATAGTGACACTGGGCTTAAGGCTGGGCAGGAAAGGCCCTGCTTGTGATCACCAGGTACCGGACAATATGCTGATCCTCTTCACCTTCAAATACCTGTACTTGGGAAAAATCTGCAGTGAAAGGCAGCCAAGAGCTGAACTTGGCAGAGCAGCAGCAGAAGCAACTTGAGGAAGTACCAGCAGATGATGTCAGAATATTTTAGCTTTGAGTGGTAGCCAGTATTCAAGGCCTCACAGGTTATTTCATGCAGGAAGAAAAACTGGTGATAAACTCATGTATTTTGTAATTGGGCTCATTCATGATTAGTCAAGCAATACTAAAAAATTACACCTTTTACTTGAATTCATAGCCACCCTGAAAATATATAACAAATAGATATAGACTTTTCATATTGTAATACAGATAATTTGAAATTCATCTTCAACCACAAATTACAAGTTCTTTCCAAAACATAAGATATCAGATAGGAGGAACCCAATTTAAAATAAAACAAAACAAAACAAAAACTATTAAAAAAAAAAAGCTTTACAGTGGGAGAAGCTGGATCTGCAAGATGACTGCCTCTTACCTTCATATTGTCTGTGTAATTATTAGCTAATTACTAGTTAGTTACTATCAAAGAAGGAAATTAAGTTCTTCAAGGAAGTCAACAATCTAAGTTTTACCTTTTTTAGAGAAATTTCTTTGGATAATTTGAGTTCTTTTTTTTTCCAGTTAGTTTTACATTTCAGTGGTAATTTATGGATGCGTAGGAAATACATGTAACTTTATTATAATTTTCTTTAAACTTTTTTTTTCAATTTTAGGGTTTTTTTAATCTTTATTTAGTATTTTCTTTGAGTTAGCACAAGCTTGTATGATGATGGAAGGAGAGACAAACATTAAAATTTTTCCCTTATAGTCCCAGCAGGCAACATTCTCTGAGAAAACTGAAACTCTCTCCTATATCTTAGAGGACACAGAGCTGCCAACACTCTGTAGGGCCTCACTCAGTGTATTTTTAAATATAACTTCAAATAAAAATTAATTGCTCCATAGAATACAAGAACATAATAACCCACAGTAAGAAGTACTTCATAATATATTAATAGAATTCACAGAAAATTGGATTTCTTCCCTTGAAATTATACTTGAAGAACTTTTATATGTTAAAAAAGATTGTGTTAGCCTGCAAGTTCCTCTTTATAATCAGTGCTTCATTCAAAAGCACCTTCCAGTGCCAGAGAAAAATTGTAAATACATTGATTTTTCTTGAGAATTCTGACAGTGCTTTGTGTAGACTTCAGATAAGTTGTCACTGTTTTCAAGGTGCATGTAGGGTTTGTTTACAAAAAAAAAAGTCTGTCTTGTCTTATCTTCTTCAAATCAAACAAAAAATCCAGATGAACCATCTTTGCTCCAAAATGTTCTGCAATGCATAAACCATGTAATTAAATGGGCTTGTGAAGAATTAAAATGAAAGAGTCATCAGAGATCAAGATTTAAATTACCGAGTTTACTTTTGGAAAGATATTGATTCTGCCAGGGTTAAAAATGTGAATATAGCTGCTTTGGTTAATAGTTGTAAATTGTTTGGGTAGTGCTTCCAGAACTGCTTATATACACAAAGCTTGATTCTCTATTACTTTGTACTTTGTACAGTTATTTGCACCTGTGAAATATATGTATTTAAAAACTATACATGTGCAGAGAATATTTGAAAGACTAACTGCTTCATGCTTGTATTTAGTCATATGTAATTGTTAAAAACACTGTTTAAAACGATCGTGAAAGAGCAAACCTTCAGATTTCTTTTTCTTGAGCAATTTGGAGTATACCTGAGGTTGGAAGGGCAGTTTTCAAAAAACCCATCCTGGGACACAAAACTGTGGAAAATAAAAATAATTTTAAAACATTCATTGTTGTATGAATTGTAGGAAACCATCCCTGCTGTAATGAGCTGCTGTGTATAATACATTTTTACAATAATAACAGCAGTAGAGCAGTTCTTTTGTGAGTTACTCTCTCTTAGAAATGAATGTAAGCAGAATAAAATGGAGAAAATTTTCCTTTTGAATTATAGAGAGGTAGGAATAGTATACTGAAGTGCCTCATGGCTCTAGAAAATAAAGCTGATACTACCAATGACTGTTTTCACTTTCAAAAATAACAAATTCAAGAGTCTCTTAACATTTTTAAGGTGCACTTACGGTGCATTATTTCTAAAAATTCACACTAGAAATATATGACTTTTACAAACATTTTTATATTTCCAGTTCTCTGAGACAAGAAGAAAAAGATGACTATGCGTATTTGGGTATGATTCAGCCTTAATGAAAATACGCTGATTAATAGATTTTTAAAGTCATAAGACATCACAGTTCATTTTGAACATGAGCAATGCTCCTCTAAGTCTTGTCATTAACGATAAAAGTTCATTGACTTCTTTAAATCTCATTGTAGTAAAGGACTCACTGAAACAGTATGTAGAAAAAAAATGTGATTTTATCCTCTTTTTGCAGTATTTCTGATCTACCATTATATAGCTGATTAAAAAAAGCAAAAAGAAAATTTCATTAAGGCAACTCTTTGCAATTTATTATTTTTAAGAGATCAAATATTCAGTGAGTATTCTTTGAGCTAAGAAAACATTATAAAGCTTACAATATGCTATATAGTAGTTTGTTTTTAAAAAAACCAAAACATTAAATCATAAGTGATTTTAGTTAACAATTTTTCATAATAAATTTGGACTAGGCATATAAACATTGTGTAGAAAAGATCTATTCCACCAGATGTACACAGGTATAACTGAAATCAGAATCTGACAACCATAACCAAAAAATTTCAGTGAGGTGCAAATAACTCAAAATGTGTTATAAATCTTAGAACAAAACTATAATCTTTATGAATGATAAACAAAATCTTACACTACTCCTGTTCTAATTAAGTAATCTAACAAAGCTAATATGAAATATAATATTTATGTGAATTTGATTGGAACATAAACCAACAAGTGTCATATAACCTTGATGTTTCAAGGAAGATCTAAAAATCGGAACAGAAATATCCAGTCTGCATGTAACTGGGGATTGTCTGACTATCCAGGCTGATAGTTTGCAGAAGCACGAAGCTGTGCTGAGAGGTTAGTACTACCATGGCAAGCACATGATGTGTCTTGGAGTGTAAAGGCAGCATGAAAGTTCAGTCCCAAGGGTTCTCCAGCTTCAAGACTGAGGACAATTTCAAACTGTGAGTAATAGTCATGTTCTATAGGAAGTCCTGAAGCTTCTGTCCAGAGAGATAGTACTCATCAAGGCCACAAACAGCTATCTTGTCTACAAGAACAGGATGGCATTCCAAAAGAAGGTCATCTTCCATGTACAATAGAGGCATATTTACTATGATTATAACAATGTCTAAAGGAATCATAGTACAGGACATAGTCTGCTGAAGTAATGTGAAAAGGAAGAAGAGTCATTCCTTTGTACCAAAGAGATGAGATTTACCTGCTGAATGAATTTTGGCCTCTTTCTTCAACCCACAAAGATAGACTTAGAAAAGTGTAAGAATAGTCATGAACATGCATAAAGGGATCTATCTAACCCCATGCCAGTCTCCAGCCATGGCCTGAAGCAGATTTGCAGACTACTTGCATACACATTTGCCAATGCCTTTTGGCAGAGTTTCACATGTCTACTACTTGTATGAAAAAAACCACTTCCTTTTATTAGTTTGAAGCCTTACTCTTCTTAACTCCATTTGTTGTCCCTTGTCTTTTCATTACCTAGTCAATGGGTCATGAAAGGTCTTTTTGAAGTTCTCCAGACTACAGTCTGTATATAAAACTTCTTGCTGAAATTTATCCGAGCTTAGTTTTTTGTGAACATTTTGCTTAAACTCATTGTTGATCTGAACTTTCTCAACAGTGGTAGGTCTTGCTTACCCAAACATATACAAATGTTTTAAATATCTCATGTTCTGTTTATTTTCATCTCTTTACTTAAGTGAACACAGACAATTTACCAGTTATACTTCAAATGCCTTGGGCAAGGAAAACGTGTAGGAGAATTAGCTTTCTAGGACAACATTTTCAATGGCAGAATGGCAGCAGGTCTCAAATGTATCAAACCACCTTTATCCAGATACAAATATAGATTATTACTATTTTAAAGCAAGCTAATAAGATTTTTGTCCTGGTTTTGGCAGGGATAGAGTTAATTTCCTTCCTAGTAGCTGGTACAGTGCTGTGTTTTGGATTTAGGATGAGAACAAAGCTGATAACGCACCAATGTTTTAGTTGTTGCTAGGTAATGCTTACACTAGCCAAGGACTTTCTAGTTTTCCATGCTCTACCGACTGAGAAGGTTGGAGGTGCCCAAGAAGCTGGGAGGGGCCACAGCCAGGACAGCTGACCCAAACTGGCCAAAGGGACATTCCATACCATGTAACGTCATGCTCAGTACATAAGCTGGGGGAAGGCTGGCTGGGGAGGCCGCTGCTCGGGGACTGGCTGGGCATCGGTCGGCGGGTGGTGAGCAATTGCACTGTGCATCACTTGCTTTGTGTATTATTATTATTATCATCATATTATTATCATTTTATTTCAATTATTAAACTGTTTTTATCTCAACCCACAAGTTTTTCTCACTTGTGCTCTTCCAATTCTCTCCCCCATCCCACCGGGGTGGGGGGGGAAGTGAGTTAGCGGCTCCATGGTGCTTAGTTGCTGACTGAGGTTAAACCACGACAATTGCTTGGAAGTACTTTTTCACAAACAACTAATCTGAATGCAATATATGTCTATACTATATACATATATATAAAAACACACAGAAATTTCTCTGACTGAAGGTAATAGTTTTCTAATATCTTCAAAAGACATAGGGACTGTCCTTCTAATGTCTCATTGCTACTTTTATTCTGTTAGCCTCCTGATTGTTACCAACCGTTGAAATTTTACTCATTGGTTCATCCTGGGCAACCAGCTCCAGGTGGCCCTGCTTGAGCAAGGGGGTTGACAAGAGGTCCCTTACAACCTCAACCATTCTGTGATTTGTGATTCTAATCTTTTCTTAAAATTATATTTCTTCTAAATTGTCATAATCTTTTTTGCAAGGTAATTGTGCTTGGGGTAAAATGTATTTTCTTCACACAGGTTCAAATATGTTAGAAACTACGAGCTTCATAGAAATCAGAATAGATTTGAATGGAGGTTTACAAATTAAAAATTTTACTTTAACTTTCATGATCCATTCAAATAATGCCAGGCATATATTCTTTTCACAGCTGAGTTTAATTTAGCTATAGCAAAAAGTTAAGGAATACCATCGGTGCTTTCGAGTAGGCTGATAAGATTGTTTTGGACTTCCAGTGCTCAGCTCTGCCCTCCTCCCTGAATGGGTATCTCATCTCCAAGAGAGTCCTGAAGTTATGATTAACAGAAAAGATTAAGTGAGTTAATTGGGTTACCTTAACTGAACATTTAAGTGAAGACAGCAGAAAGCTATTTTAAAAAAAGTAATCACTTAAAAGGTGGAAAGTGCTGTTCATATCTGACATTATTAACGTAAACCCATTCTTCTTTTTATGCTATTAAATGGCAAATCTTCTTTGAAATCAGGAAAACCTTGTTAATGAAAGAGCAATCAGGAAGTGGAAAAGAAACATCTCAGAAAAGGTATTCAAATGGGATTTAAATGGCTACAAGAAATACAATTTAGAGTATTTCTTTTATGTTACAGAAGAGGTTGAACTGGTTCACTCGAACCACAGTGTTCAGTGGTCTCTATTTCTCTTTCAGAGGTTGAACAGTTTGTATTTTAAAGACTGTACTTCCTTAATTATTTTAAAAAACAGAAGAAAATACTATGCAGGCTGCATACAAAAACTTGCACACACAAGTATAATAGAGGCAAAAGTTTGGTGTTTATGTCTCAAACTATCCCATTTAACCTCATGTATCCCTATGTCTCACAGATACCTATATCTGGCTGTTAAAGTTCTGCAGACATAAAAGCTCATGTCACCTAATGTTACTGTCTAAAATGCAGGGATCTAGCTTGACCAAGTGGTATACATTCCTGTTATATTTTATGGAAAGGGAAAGGCATCTCCAGAGGATGATTCATTGTGCCTGTCATAGAAGGGGATGAATTGCCCCCTTGAGGTAGCTATTTCTCTTCATAAAACATACATTTTAGATGATTGATCTTAAGTATTGTGAATCCTCTATCTAATGTTCTTTCAGAGAGATACAGAATGCCTTTTTCTTGACATGTGAAAAATCTCCAAGGATGGAAACTGCAAGACCTGTTTCAATGCTTGACTGTCCTAATAGTGAAAACGTTTTTCATATATCAAGTCAGAACCTCTCTTGTTTCAATTTATGTCCACTGTATTTCAAACTAAAACTGATGGTATCATTTTTCCTCATTCCTGAGAAGCGTACTCCAAGTACGTCTGAAAAATACCTTCAAGAGTGAACTCCCACAAGGAATTTGAGTGATGATTGCCACTTTCACCCTAAAATAGGATCACAGGACAAAGAGAAGGAGGAGAGTATAGTTCTTTTCTCTGTCCGCTATATAGTAACTCAATGGTTTTACAACTCATCCATGAATGTAAGCGATGTGGGTTTTGAATCCTCCAAGAACTGCTCACATGTTTTACATGACAACGATAGTAATAAATTGTGAAATTCATGCTGGCAGAGGGACCACAACTCCAGACAATATCCCATTCATTACATGACTTGTGCTGTTCATTTCCCATTAAATATGGAATAATTTTAACAGACTGGTTATGCAACCTAAGAAAACAGAACATAAGGTGGCATTTGATGGAAATTTTAGTACCTAAGTCTAGCAAGTAATCCTAAGAAAACCATACCCATGAGGTTTACCCTTCCAGAAGCCCTTGGGGATATTAGCCTTATTGTCTGCATTGATGTCTCTGTATAATGTTTTCCTGTCTTAGAAGAAAAGAAAACACCACAGTGCTATCAAATCTATTTCATCCCATGTGACTACAATTGTGTTTCAATCATCTTTCATAATTTGAACATCTGTTTCCCAGGTTTAGACATAAATGTCTGCACTTGCAACATACATAGCACAAAAAGTACTTTCTGCAGTGCTTGCCCAATTTTAGTACTTAAGAAAAGCCTGCTTCACTCTGAAGTTGCAAAAGCAGCAAAAGTCCAATATAGAAACAAACACAATGAAATCACAATTTTAAATGTGATATTTATAGATATGTTAACTTGTTGTTCCTACCACTTCACTTCTTAGAAATATTTGCATACAGATCAGTGTATAGTGTAGTAATCATAAAATTTATCCCATACATTGACAAAAAGTATAACTGATAATCTGTGATATTAATTTATATTTTTATATAGTATGAGGTACAAATTACTGCTGTTTTAAAAATGTTCGAGTTGATTTTTTGTTTCTGTTTGTATCTAGGATAAATGGCTGCATTTTAAGATTATGAACCACTGCAAGCTCTAGAAAAAAAAGTATTTAATATGGATCAGGAAAGGACTGCTGCTTTTTGTAATTTTTTTGTTACTGACATGCATCACGATGTTGTCATTAGCATTCTGATACACAAAGTTAGTCACTAGCTATTTTGCTATTGCTATTGATTTTTGCACAGTAGTTTTGAATTTTCCAGGCTTGTTTCTCAATTATTTTCTATATCTTATTTTATTTTCAATTGATCAAATTGTTCCCAAGCCACAGAACTAATGAATTTCCTGTGAATGTGTCCTATATTTTTACCCTTTTCTCCTGCCGTTACAATTAAATTTCTACCCCATGTGTTCCTTAATGTATAACTGCACTAGTTTCTTTTCATGTCTCTCGCTACTTTGCCTCTGATCCCTCCTATGGTGCCCTAACTACTTAGTAGGGATAGGCTGGGAGTTTATCAGCCATTCAGCTGGCTAAGTGGGGAAAACAGATATTACACCACCGATGCATCTGTTCTCTCTCACAAAACTTTGTCCCTTTGAGAGCTCTTACTCTCTTTCGCTTTCTAATTCAGTTGAAGTTGCCCTGTAGATTCAAAAAGGGTTAGGTGAGAAAAAGAATGTAACATACTGTGATCCTATAAGCTTAATCTCCTCAGGAAACTGAACTAAAAACATGTCTACTACTGAAGAGTGAATCAAATAAAAGCAGATGTGAATATTGCATTTAAAGCTTGTGGTCCTCAGATATGTGTATATAATGTACTGAACATTTTATGTAAAAAATAGGTTTTAAAAATGTTTAAGATTTTGCCATATGCAGTGGCAAACATAGGAAACCCATACGTATCATTAGGACAGGTTTTTCTTTTCTTTGAGCCTAAGGAAACTTGAATTCAAAATATTGCAAATCCTGATAATGTCTGTTTAAAAAGGACATCTTCTGAAACATGATAAATGATTGTATTCTTGTAAAAATGTATTTGTATTATCACAGAAACTGCAGTTATTTCAATCTGCTTGTAGGATTCCTGTGTAGCTTTGTATTATTGTAATGTATGATTTAGCTGCTATATGTCCTTTCTACAAGGTTTAAAAATGAATTATCTTCTTTTTGTTTGCTTGTTTTCTCAGTGAAAAAAGCAATTGAACTGAAATCAAGAGGAGTCAAGATGTTGCCCAACAAAGACAGTAACCACAAAAATTCTGTCTGTAAGTTGTTTATACCATTATCTTTAGTGACCGCATATATCTTCTGGAGTCCTATTAAATACACAAATCAAAGAGAGAGGTGTTGGGAAGCTATGGTCATAAAATGGTTATTATGCTTTCAACTGCCGCTGAATTAGAACTCTGCTGGTAATACTGAGGGTGTAGAAAGCAGAATATGGTGTTCTAATGTCTGAAAAGTATGGGTATACAGAAAAAAACCACAACATTTTATTTATCAGGATATTTTTATATATCAGGATATTGAGGATTCAGAGATGCAAGGCAAGTTAACAAATCCAGACAGAACAGTGCCATATAGACTTTATCAATTCAGTACTGGGGGTAGTGAAGGTATCTTAGCATATTCTGGATCTAAGTTTATACGTTTGGATCTTTTTTCTTCCCCTCAGTTAATATCACAGCTCTAATTCTTCCCCTTCCTTGTCACACTATGTCCTGGTGACTGCCTCTTTCCAGTCCTGTGATAAAGCACAACAGGGGTTAACTGCTGTAATTCCCAGCTTCTCAAGAAGATGGAGATCACAGCATCACCTTCCCTTCATCGCATTCTTAGTGCACTCTGAAATGACATCTGTTTAGTCCCTGTTTCCCCATATATAGTGTAAGGGTAAAATCAAGATGTTATCTATGGGACTATGAGGCTGTTATTTTTTTTGAACATCATTTTCCCTGAACAACTGGCAATCTGAGTAGTATCTTGAGAGCTCTTTCTCCATTAATCAGGCCAGTTTTGAACCAAGAAAAATAAGAAAATAATTTTATATTTTGGAAAGCAGAGAGTCCCTTAGCCCAAAAAAAGCCAGAAGGTAAGCCAGTGTTCACCCACAACTCATTAAAAGTGCTTGTACAATGACCAAGATGTATTTGAATAAATTAATTGTTAACGTAATAACACTGAAGTCAATGGAGTGAAACCCAGGCTGTGTTTGCCTCGTTGTGTGCTATTCTGCAAGTACAGAGAGAATGAGTGTCTTGAAGGCTAATGTCTAGGGGATATGATTTGGTCTCTGTGTTTCTGCAGTGCATTGTTTAATGCAAAGTGAGTGTTTTGGAACAAAAAAGGCATGATAAATTTCTGCTTTAAATATTGCACATTGATGGTGTGGCACTCAAAAGGAACTTCTTATGCAAGATGTAGCAGAAAAAGTTGATCTATCTCTTTGGTGTTTGTATCTGAATGGGTGATTATTTCACTATTTATAAGTTATTTCTGGGAGCTGTGTGATCTCTGCTTACACTCTCAGAGCACATGCTGTCAGACACCACATTTAATTACAGAAAGTGGAAGTAAGACAAGCTATGGAAGAAATTATTATAAGGCAGTCTGCTGTTTACTTCAAATGTAATGTCTTTTTTTTTCTTTGTGTTTTGACTTGTGAAGCTTTATTATCATGTCTGACTTTTCAACATAAATTTAAGAAGTGCATTATTAGTATTACCATTAGTTTCACATATGTGAAGCTTATAAAAATGATAAGATTAAAATACAAACAGTTGGATTCAAATGTATTTTGCTGCTCTTTCTGATGGAACCCTTTAGTATTTAACCATTTTTTTTGCTAGTAACTATGTAAATGGAAAAAATAATTGGGAATTCAACTTCAGAGGACTGATAAGAATGGCTATTACCATTTGATGCCAATTAGCAAATCTGTAAAAAAGTAAATTAAAGACTTACACCTCTCCCCACCTTTGTATGTTAGATCATTTTAACATTCTTTCTCTATAAAACAGAAAGCTTATTTTGGTTTATGGGGAGTAGATGGAATGTGAATACTGGCACGGCAAATGCTGTGAGTGCATGCCCTGCGAACCCCAAGATCTGCAGGTTTCCCACAGCTCTTCCTCCAAAGCACAACTGAGAGCAGCTGCAGAAAACATTCACAGGGGCACAACACTGTAAGGCTTTAGGCAGAAAATGTTACCAATGTACTGATAATTCCTTGTGGAATTTCAGTTGTGTACAGTCATATCTCACTACTCTC
Organism: Pygoscelis adeliae; assembly: GCF_000699105.1. Classification (NCBI taxonomy): domain Eukaryota; kingdom Metazoa; phylum Chordata; class Aves; order Sphenisciformes; family Spheniscidae; genus Pygoscelis; species Pygoscelis adeliae. The sequence continues at coordinate 17,369,987 of NW_008825615.1, forward strand.
CTCCTGGACCTGCCTGGATTCCTGGATGCTTTCTTTCAACTGCTCTGCTATCCTTCATAAAAAGTCAGGTAGCAAAGCATGGCTTTGGGATATAGGTGCCTTGGTAGATTTACTATGGGAAAAAAATCATTATATATTGTGTCACTCCCCAGGGAAAGAAGAGGTTTTGCTTTTTTTTTCCCCCTTCTTCGGTACACCTGAAGGAAACATATCAAGTTAGTTGGTTGCCAGAATACTCCTGCCAGCTAGTACCCTTTAACAGTGGGCCAGATGCTGTTGAATCATGATTAATTTATGCAAGGAAATGGGAAAAGTATGGGAAAGATAATTGAACTAAAATATGGTCCCGGTTCATCCAAAGTGTCAGCTGGCCTACAGGGGGCTTAAGTAGTGCACTTGGCAAAGTTTTGGAACAGTAAACTGGGAGAAAGTAAATGGACAGGCAGTTGTGATGGTTACTTTTTCACAGTTGGTCCTCATTAGTGCTTGAGCTGCCACAAACACTGGCCAAGTCCAATGTTAAGCATATTTCCCCTTGGTCATTTGAAGCTGATCTCTCGGAGGAGCAAGGAGAGAGTTTTAGTTTATGAATCTGCTTAGGGGAGGCAAATCCAATTACATCTGGTTTGGTGTCCATCTGTGTAGTTGCAGGCTCAGTGTACTCACTTTCGTTCTCTTAGCCATTCTGATATATATGGTATGTTCCCAAAGGAAGTTACTTGATCCATCTTGCTATTGTCACTCACTCTTTCTAACATGGAATAAGCCTGCAGACTCTGTGTCCCTAATGGTTGTGGTGTTTTTCTAAAATTACTATGACTATAGTTTGCATTGTAACTGATTAGATAAAAATATAATGTTGATTGCTGGCTTGTATGAATATGTTTTCATGGCAATATTCCTGCCCAGCAACTCTGTCAGAAAGTGATTATTACCTCTAAACATCTGGGCATTACCTCTACAGCAGAGAGATTGTACAGGGAACATCCTGTACATCCAAGAGAAGGAGAGCCTTAATGAAGTGGCCCATGAGGACAGACCATCATTAGGCAGCCACAGTCCTTACAAAAGGCTCATTTTCTAGGCAAGTAGGAGAACCCTGTAGTTTATCTTTTCAAGTCTAACCTCTGATACGTACCAGGCAGTTACTGCTGGTCATTCCGTGTGCAAAGGATAATGAGTGAGTATAGGTCTTGGTCTCTTCAGGACACCAATTTACAGAATATTGGGAAGGCAGGGCCATAACTGCAGATTTGCTACTCAGCACCTCTGTGAATCTTTGGCCCCTGTGCGGCCCGCAGCAACCCCTAATGGAGGCGGGGGAGGGTTAGGAGAGCAGACAGCCATAGCAGCCCCTAATGCCCCCAGCCCAAGTGCTGCACTTGCAGGGCAGCCTCTCACTTCCCGGCCTCCTTACCAGCAGGAGGACAGAGCACAGGGATGCAGCAAGCTCACGGTAAAGGACAAGGAAGTTCAGTGAGGTGAGAGCCATCATATAAGGTGAAAAATGGAAATGTTTATATGGTTTATGTGGTGCATGCAAATCTGCCAGTGCAATTATGCTAGGAGGGGAAGGCAGCAGTGAGAATGAAGTGTCTGGGACAGCTGATTTCCAGAGTTTGCTCTTGTCAAAATGCAGCGTGGATAGTGGCTCGAGCCACACAACACAGCAAACTGCAGGGAATGTCCACATTCTGGAATAGCAACAAAGATTAACAGATGAATTCTAAGTGATTCTTTAAAAAATATGTCATTCATATTGCACCATGTTAACAGTTCATAGTAATTACTGAATATTGAGTGACTTAACCTTTGCAAAGTGTTTAGTGTGTGAACTACCATGATTTACAAAGTGAGAGATCTGTAGGTATTCACTGAGTACAAACCTCTTAAACTTCATTAAAGCAATTTCAGGCTTCTGTAGTATTATTTGAAAATGTATTTCAGAATATCAGAAAAACACGTGTTAAATGGTTTGAAGAGCATGATTTTAGCGTAAGAATAAATACATCATGTGAAAGCTTAGCTACAGAGTTTATCCAAACAGTTCTTCACCTTGAAGATGATAAAGAGAGCTATTTTAAGACAATGATTTTTGCCATATAGAACCAAAGAATAAATGAGTTTACAGACTAAGTATTGATTGGTTGCAGCACATTAAGGTGAATTAATGGCACATGCTGTTGAAACTATAGTGATTAATACCAAGACAGGATTACATTGCTAATTCTGTGTAAGAAAGAAAGAATGACAGCAGTCATTATTTATTTTGTTACTGGGTAACTCTTACAAAAATGGCTTAGTACATTGTAATGTAAAGTTAAAAATATGTTCATAGCAAAATTTTATGATGGAATTTTGTTGCTTACCAATATATTCCTGGTGTTTTAAATAAATTGGCAATTTCATCTTATTGACATTTGGGTACTGATAAATTTATTTTGATAGAAGCAAAATGATGATTGCTAAAAATTTTGCTTTTCAGTTAATGAAAGAGTATTACCCTAAGAAAGGCAATATTGGACTAAATAGTTGCACTTAATAGCACAATTTTCTGACTGGTTTATTCTTATTCCTTAGTAAAGAACAATTTATTTAAAAACTTTTATATTTTGAAAAGATCAATACTTAGAAATCAATTGCAAACCCATGTACAATCAACTTAAACTGATACAATAACTGCTGAAGGTCATCTCAAGTTACAGTTATAAAACATAAAACCATTGCTAATTACTACCTTTTTGTAATGAAATTTATAGCTTGTCATGATATAAATATCAATTTCTTATTATTATGTTTAATATTTAAATTATCTTCTTCATTGTTTCCCAGAATTATTTTATTGTTTAATTCATTTTTAGGATCTTTTTCCCAAATTATTTCAGGAAGAATGAAAAACTGTATAATAAGTCCATACTATTATTTTTAAAAAGCACATGTAATGGAAAAATTTCCACCAAAAATTCTAAACTTTTTTTGGTACTTGTATTGAATCTTCACAGGTAAAAACCCATTTCTTAATGAATTTGAGTTTTCACAGGCTATCACGTGCTGTGTTGGAGTCAAATCATAATCAAAAAATACTGTTAAATATTCATTGTTTTGACAGTTTTCAGTCTCCAATTTGAAACAAACAAACAAATAAAATAAAATAACACCAAAGCTATCTCACTCTCTGAAGTTACACTCTAATCTTACATAAGTTTAAACTAATCAAATATAGAATCTAATGTTTTATCCTTATTTAATTTAAGAAACTTTGCATTGATTATGGGATTCATCACCAATAAACACAATGTGAAATAAACCACCCAAGTAATTATAGGCGGTTGTGTATCAAAAGATCCTATGCTTTGGAGCTATCAATATGCAATCTGTTTTTTGCTGTGAATATTTTAAATATTACATGAAACAATATTTAAAAAAATATTAACTAAATATGAACACTAAGATAAAATACAATGACCTTAGAAATTTAAAAAAAAAAAAATCCTGCTGGCAAGTAGATTTTGACTGCTGAAATTCCTCAGGCTTGTGCCCCTTCAAGCAAGCATGAATTTAAAAGCACTGGAGAAATAAATGTAACATAAATCTATCTATCTCCTTCATTGATCCTACTGTCAGCTAAAACAAGTAAAGCAAATATCAAAACGTTGGCAGCTTTCAGGCTTGCTTTTATTCTGGGGCACACAGCAGTGTTTGTAAGTTTTTTGGACAAGACTTTGGGGGGTTGTTTGCCCTGTTATGACATGCAGGTGATCAGTTTGCCATTGCTTCTGAAAAAAAAGCAAAGGAACAAGAAAAGAAGGACGGCATATCAAGAGACCTACTTTACTAATTTTTTGGGAGGGAAATACACCAGCATTGTGTTTTATAGAATTATCAACTTTGTGTCCTTTAAAAAGAGAAATTTCTAATTGCAGATCTTAGGATTTCCTTTTACAAATACCATTTTTAAAAACTTCTGTTTCCTGGGCTTTTCATAACGCATTGTAACACAAGGGTGAAAAGTGACAGGACTGATCTGTAGCTCTTTTCTGACCTTTGTTGAGCATCTATTCAGAACCTTCTGTGTTTAGTGGTAGATATACCACTTCTCTAATATGGAAAAAGAGACCTTTGCCTAAAACTTCTTCACCAAGAAAAGAATTTTAAATACCTACATTTAAGATTGAGATTCCTCAGAGGAAGCCAAAACAGAAGACTGTCGTGTGCTAAGATCAGTATGGAGGCACCTCTTTCCCATTAGTTTCTATAGGAAATCTCTCTGAAGATCTCGGTGTTCTCAATAGAAGTTACTCTGTGCTTCTGTGTTGTATTGTATTACATTAATTTACAGGCACTAAAAGGATTCTCATTTGTAAATGCCCAATCAGAAACTTCCTAAATGCCTACAGAGTATCATCAATTTTCCAGCCTTTTCAATCATGAAAGCTATTTTTCAATCTTTCAAATCCCACAGCTTGAAAAGGAAAACATTTTTCAAGTTTGTGTTTATATTGTGCATCTCTGCAAATGAAAGAAAAGATCGTTTATAACTTACTGATGTATTAATTACAAGGTTAGGAAACACAAGGCTTAAATAACTAAAGTTTTGTGGGCCTACCATGTATGCAAATATTCAATTTTATTTCAAAAAGCCTTTTTACAGAAATACTGAGCATATGTTAAATGTTCAGTTAAAAATAAAGAAAAAAGAGGGAAGTAATACTTAAAAGACTGGCACTTTTATACAATAAGTTAAGAGATGGATCCTGGAATCTTTATATCCTTGTTATATATGTACATATACACATACATATATATACACAATTGTAGATAAATACATAACACATAGTATTCCATTACACCATTTACCATATGTCTAATAAGAGATTAATGACTCTATTTTGCCTTTTACTGAGTATTATAGGATGAAATAGGGCAGTAGGAAAAAAATAACTGCAGCATTAACCGCTAACAGTTTTATAAAGCTTTAATAAAACAGGAAGTATAATTACCCTGATATACTTTGTTCTATCATAGATTGTAATAATACAGAGTAGCCCAAGTGTTAAAGAATTTAGGCTCTTCAGAGAAGATGAGTATCCCTATGCAATGAAATTCTGCAGTGCTATTTTACTAGATTGTATAAATTGCTTCATAAATCAGTTTAGTAAATTATACTTGGTGTTTCTAAATAAGTCTTCATCACGGCAGGAGTTTAAATATCTTTTAAAATACTATGCAAAAACCTTGCTGTGAAGAGAACTACTGCCTAAATATATTTGTAAAGAAAAGCATCACTTGTAGCTACAAGCAAAACAAGGTGCTTCATCAATTATTTAATACATCATTTGCATATAGAATTTGTAGAATAACTGGAAGAAAACATCTATTAAAATATGTAAAACAAGATGTAATCTGATTGAATTATGGATGGTTAAAATGAATTGTTATCCACCTAGGAAGCTGAAACTGCCATTAAATAATTTTCATATACAATTATAGAACATTACTGATTATCCAAAGTGAGTGCTCATACTGTAGGTTAAATTGACATTGAATTATGTTAGTTTCAAAGTCAAAAACTTAAGAATAAGCAACCTGCTTTTAGCAATTACAATTCTGTATAAATTAACTATTCATAGGAAATTTAAATATAAACCTTAATACTTTTTATAGCTTCATTGGCTTAACTCCAGTGCACAGCTGTGTTAAAAATATAGATGTGGGCAGTAAACAGGCTGGCAAAATGAAGTCTCTCTAGATTCAAATAATGTATGTAAATTACAAAGGCATTCAGAACTTGTGGGTGGGTGAATTGAGACTTCTGGAACATAAAAAACATTAAAACAATTTTAATTAAAGAAAGAAGTATGGCACTGGTCTCTGCAGTGAAGGTGTGCTGCAGAATATAGATACCTTCACTGTCAAGTCTTTGGAAGAGTCAGAGACTTCCCACCTCCTGCAAGGAGACTTCCACTTTCCACAGAGGCTAATATTACAGTTTTAAAAATTTAACACTATCTGCATAGTTCCTGCATGTTGAGTATGTATCCAAATCCTGCCTTTCTAAACCCAGGTTGTGGGAGAATAACTTCAGAATTTGATAGAAGGTCTTGGACTATTTTCCTTCCTCAGAATGTGTTCTTCACATTATGAAGCACTTTGGAAAATAATTTCAACTGTGTTGGCATAGCATCTCACTGTCAGTTGTTAGCCTGTCACACTGGAATGTATCTATTCCAGCAGTTCTGAGCAGAACTGCAAACTGCCAGTGTCAGGTATGTTTGGAACAGGGAAGTTTTGTTAGATGACAGATAATTTATCACCTTCAGACCAGTTGGAGTCTACTCCTCCTTCTTCACTTGGAAAAAGGGAAATAAAAAATTTACACAACACTTGAACAATGTATAAATTTCCTCAACAATGTGCATTGAAGAGCTTGAAATATTTTTTGAATGGGATCGAAAAACCCAAGAAGGAACTAAAATGGAAATAAATACATATTTACAACTGATAAAATAGGTTGTTCTTTAAAAAACAGAAAATGGTTATTCAACTACATAATTTTAAAAATATAAATACAAAGAACAGTCCAGAAAAATCCCAAAATACCTGGCTAAGTTCTCTGTTACGTGTCAGCATCCTTGAAAAATAAGGGACTGTAACTGTGGAGCTCTGCCTTGCATGTATGCTTCTATGGTGTAATCCATCTGAACTCAGGTAAGAGTGACAAGATGTCTTTGTCATATATCAAAGTAATGTAAGTTTTAATACACATGATGGCGATCAAAAATATTTAATTCTAAAAAGTTTTAATCTAACAGGAAATAATTATATCTCAAAGTCCATACTGTTCTGCTGATGCAACCATCTATTTGATTTCTGTCACCTCACTGTCACAGTATTTTCTGCTTCAGGCTCCTAACATGAAAGAAGTTCTCCTGCATAAGCAAAGGAGATGTGTGAAAAATGTATGCACATCTTCCCTAGTTTAATGCTTTTGATCTGAACTCTGATGCTCAATGTCTCTGCTAGAGGAGCTATAAATTCAGTGAATTATCAAATTAACAAAAGCAAAACAATATGGTTTCTCTAAGCCGACATTTCATGTAGCATATATTATTTTATTCAGGATGCTACTTTTTAATGTCATATAAGCTTTTCCTTATTTTTGGACTCACACAGGAAACCTGTTTCATACTGAGAAGTCATGTTTGTTTCTCAATTTTACCAGGCCTTCTTTTCAGAAGTCTAAAAATGCATCTGCAGAACAGAATAGCAGAGGTTAAAATAAATTCCTTTGTCACAAATGACACGCACTTATGTTAAGATTAAAAATATATCATGAAGCAACACCACCTGTGTTGTGGTTTAATCTCAGCCGGAAACTGAGCACCACACAGCCTCTCACTCACTCCGCCTGCCCCGGTGGGATGGGGGAGAGAATCAGAAGAGTGAAAGTGAGAAAACTCATGGGTTGAGATAAAAACAGTTTAATAATTGAAATAAAATGATAATAATAAAAAAAATATACAAATCAAGTGATGCACAATGCAATTGCTCACCACCTGCCAACTGATGCCTAGCCAATCCCCGAGCAGCGGCCCCCCAGCCAGCTTTCCCCCAGTTTATATACTGAGCATGACGTCACATGGTGTGGAATATCCCTCTGGCCAGTTTGGGTCAGCTGTCCTGGCTGTGCCCCCTCCCAGCTTCTTGGGCACCTCCAGCCTTCGCAGTCGGTAGAGCATGGGAAGCTGAAAAGTCCTTGAGTAGTGTAAGCACTACCTAGCAACAACTGAAACATCAGTGTGTTATCAACATTATTCTCATCCTAAATCCAAAACACAGCACTGTACTAGCTACTAGGAAGGAAATTAACTCTAACCCAGCCAAACCTGCTTGGGTATTACTCTATTGTTTCTATGGAACAGATCAAAAATTGAATCCACATTTTAGTGTATGAAAGTTCAAAAGCACTTAAAATACAATTTTTCTATTCTTTTATTTGTTGTTTTTCTGTTAAATTAATCGTAGTAATTTCTGGTCTAGTCCTGAAGCAGAAGTGCTAATGTATAAGACAGGCTTTTTCATGACAGAGGATGAGACTTTTTGGAGAGGCAGAGCTTGCATCCCACATCACTGTTGTTATTAAAACAGAACATGCCCTGAATTTCAGTCAGGTTTGTTATAAAATAATTTTTCTGTTTTTCAGTGTTTCAGTTCTTATTCTGCCATTGTTCCTTGTCTTATTGTATGTATTGCATCTTAATTTTGTTCAGAGTAGCCCATATGATGCTGTGTTTCAGATTTGTGACCAAAACAATGGCGATAACCCACTAGAGTTGTGACTATTGCTGAACAGTGCTTACACAGTGTCCAGGCTTTTTCTTTTTCTCATTGTGCCCCCCACAGCGAGTAGGGTAGGGGTGGGGAAGTGTTTGGGAAGGGACACAGCTGGGAGAGCTGACCCAAATTGACCAAAGGGATGTTCCATGCCATGTAACATCAGGTTTGACAATGAAAACTATGGGTAGTCTTTCCAAGATTGCCGTTGCTAGGAGGCTGGCTGGGCATTAGTCTTGTGGGGGGGGAGGTAGCGAGTGATGGCTTTGCACCACTTGAGGGTTTTTTTTTTTTGCCTCTTTTTTTCCCCTTTCACCTGTTAAACCATCTTTTTCTCAACCCACAAGTTTTTTACTCATTTTTGCTCTTCCAATACTCTCCCCTATCCCGCTGGGGAGCAGGGGAAGTGAGTGAGGGGCTGGTGGGTGCTTAGTTGCTGGCAGGGGTCAACCCACCACAGTGTAGAAACATTTCACTAACCATAAACTAATTCCTTTACCAAATTAGTCTCTTCTGAATCTCTTTGCTCCTTCCATGCTATAGCCCCGTTGTCATGTCATATTTTTCCTCCTTTATGTCTTTACACAGTCATTTCTCAGTCCCAGACTGCCCAGAGAGCATCAGTCTCCCACCATCTCCTTATTCCTTCATTCCTCCCATCTGCTAGTCTCTCTTCCTCCCTCATTTCTCTCCCCAGCTCTCACTTATGATTATCGACCTCTCTGCATTCTTTTCCCTAGCTATCTCAGTGTTGTGGTTTAACCCCAGCCCCCAGCTAAGCACCACACAGTCGTTTGCTCATTCCCCCCTGGTGGGATTGGGGAGAGAATTGGAAGGGTAAAAGTGAGAAAACTCGTGGGTTGTGATAAAAACAGTTTAATAGGTAAAGCAAAAGCCACGCACGCAAGCAAAGCAAAACAAGGAAATCATTCACTACTTCCCACCAGCAGGCAGGTGTTCAGCCATCTCCAGGAAAGCAGGGCTCCATCACACGTAATGGTTACTTGGGAAGACAAAACACCATCACTCGGAATGTACACCCTTTCCTTCTTCTTCCTCCAGCTTTTATTGCTGAGCATGACATCATATAGTATGGAATATCCCTTTGGCCTGTTTGGGTCAGCTGTCCCGGCTGTGTCCCCTACCAACTTCTTGTGAACCCCCAGTCTACTCGCTGGTGGGGTGGTGTGAGGAGCAGAAAAGGTCTTGACTCTGTGTAAGCTCTGCTCAGCAATAAAGAAAACATCCCTGTGTTATCAACACTGTTTTCAGCACAAATCCAAAACATAGTCCCACACTAGATACTCTGAGGAAATTTAACTCTACCCCAGCCAAAACCAGCACACTCCGTGTCTTTCTTTTCTGTATCAATTTTTTTCTTTCTTGTGAAACTCTACTGGTACTTTCAAACTTTCTGACAGTTGCCTTTAAATCCAGCTCTTGTTCTCCTCTCAGGAAGGCCTGGTAGAAGAAGAGTAGGTGGTTGTACAGGAAAGATCATCTCTCAGTTCAGCGTCCAGAACTGGATGTTCATTGGTCTCTGGAAGTGGAGAGTACTATAGGGATAGCACACTTCGAAGTCTTTTAGGTTTTGTTAAATTTGACATTTATTTGGGGATGTACTTGCTAAAACCTGTTTCTGTCAATCACCTTGAATTATTGTTTCCCAAAAGCCTCCCATTCGGCCATTTTTAGTAGATGTTGGAAGAGCAAAATACACATCCTTGACACGAAGGTCACTTTCTCAAGAAATATAAGTTTTTAAGTATGGCGGTGTTAATAGATTCCATGGAAAAGGTCATCTTCTTTTTTTTTTAGTGTGGAGAACTGGATTTTTCTCCTGGCTCTCTCATAAGTGAATGAGATGAATAAACAATAATAATTTTAATTTAATAATACTTAAACAAGAACAAATAAATCCAAGGCAGACACCTGAAAAAGAGAATTTAAGGCCCAACAGCCTCTGTTTGATAAAGGTATGTACAAGTGAAAGAAGAATTTAAAAAAAAAGACATTGCTGAGCAACTTTAAAACAATTGAAACCATCAGCCCTGCCTATAATAATTATCTGTTCTTTGTTCCTGTTTTGCCATCCACTTAAGTCCCTTCCCTAAAATGTATAATTAGACATGACTACTTCAGGCTTTAGAGAAGTATTATACAACCTCACTGATGAACTGCTGAAATATTCAGGATAAGTGTCACAGGCATTTATCAACTAAAGTCATGGGAACTCAAAATTCACTTTTTGGGGAAACTGATAAAGCATATGTAGAGAACAGAAGGAATAAAGCAAAGACTGCATATTTTCTTAGATGGTTTAATTAGAATATAAAAAAAGTAAAGAAGTGTGAACTAACAGTGTATCAGCACAGGATAGTTTAATGCAGTGAGAAATTTTGGAAGTTCCCTGGATTTCCAAAGATCCCCAATGGTGGTTCGTACTGAAATCCCTATGGGCTGTCCACTTTGACCAGCTCCTCCCAGTTTTTATTGTAAACTATGCAGCAAGTAAGCAAAGGGCACCACTTGGGTGCTTGCCTCACATTCTTCTGGATATGATATAAAGGGTTGATGGCACATGAGCTCAATTTTACACTTTCTGTGATTTTATCCCTAATTGAGGAATTTACATATGATCTCTGCCGTATGTGGCACAGGTGCACTTTGTGAGTTATTTACATTCTTGCTAAGCTATTGATTTTGTCAGTTAGGTTAGCCACAATTAGCAACAAGTTAAACACAGAATAGAAATTAAATTAAAAAAAAAAAAAAAAGAAAAAATGTAATCAATAACTTAGTTTCACAGTTTAACAGACAAACTAGGTTTACATCTCTTCATCCTTTATGTATAAAGGTGAAAGCTTTCATATGGATAAAACATTCATGCATATCTATAAAAAAACATTTCTACAAGGTCTTAAAAACCTTCATTCTCCCTAGTAAAGAGTAATTTAGGTTGTTTCAGTCAGGGTGTCAATGTAAGAGAGCATGGTAGACTTTGTTTTGGCTTCTTTGCTGCTTGTTCCCATAGTTTCGTTTCATTAGTGCAAACTCCTTGGTAGGCTCATTGGTAGATATGTTGTTTTAGCAAACGCCCATTTTGTTGGCAAAAGTTGTCTACAGCCCTGCAATTCTGTTTAGTTAAGTTTTTCTCCGAGTTTTTGCTGACTCCTGCTGACTCAATATGGGATGAGCACTGATAAGCTTTCTGAACAGTACCTTTAGCTGGAAATAACAAAGGGTATAGATAAGAGGAAAAGTCTGTCTTGGTAAAGAAATTAATGTGGTAAAAATGTTGTTGTGGCTTAACCCGGTAGGCAGCTAAACAACACACAGCCATTGGGGGAGAGAATCGGGGGGAAAAAAGTAAAATTTGTGGGTTGACGTAAAGACAGTTTAAAAGGACAGAAAAGGAAGGGAAAATAATAATAATAATAATAATAATAATAATAATGATAAAATAATATACAAAATTTATTGTATAAATTTTGCACTTTGTGCACAAAGTGATGCACAAAGTAATTGCTCACCACCTGCCGATCGATGCCTAGCCAGTTCCCGAGCAGCGGTCACTGTCCCCCAGCCAACTCCCCCAAGTTTATGTATTGAGCATGATATCATATGGTGTGGAATATCCCTTTGGCCAGTTGGGGTCAGCTGTCCTGGCTGTGCCCCCTCCCAGCTTCTCGCTGGCAGGGCATGAGAAGCTGAAAAGTCCTTGACTAGTGTAAGCACTGCTTAGCAACAACTAAAACATCGGTGTGTTATCAACATTGTTCTCATCCTAAATCCAAAACACAGCACTGTACCAGCTACTAGGAAGGAAATTATCTCTATCCCAGCTGAAATCAGGATAAATGTAAAAACAGGAAAATTGGTGATAAAGCAGAGAAGACTTTTTGGATGAAAGTTAGAGAAAAAGATATGTTAAAGGGATGTGACACAGTTTGTTCTAACAGCAAGCTTATTAACACTTCAGGCTTAAAATGTTGTTCTCTACCAACTAATAAAAAGAGCCCATCTGTTACAGATCAGGTAACTAAAGCTTATAAGGAAAAATGCTTGGCAAAAAGAAAAGAGACAATTCTGTCCAGTTAGCTGGAATTGGATTATGGTATTAGAATTCTCCAGTACTATAGCAGATATTTTGCATTCAGTGTTAAAGATGATATACATTAAATACAAGTACACGAGTCCTATTTATCTACTTACATCCCTATTGCTTAGAGCATTTCTGAAATGTCTAATCTGATCTAACAGTAAAGATTTTAATCCTCTTTCCCATGACACATTTTAAATGCAAAATAATAACAGCATGATAATTACAGGTATATTGGAGAAGCATGGTGGCTTCCTCTCACAAAAAGTAGGAACACAACCTCAATGAATGATATGTTATTGTTAATGCCCTATACTTTCAAAACAAATTCATACTCCTTTCTCACCAAAATATATTTACGTTACATTAAAATAATGGTATGGTAAAAATAAAATCCTAGTCCTAATTTTTCATATTGTTGGTAATGTGTTCTGAATGTCCACTAGTAGTCCTGGCTAATGGTAAAAGTAGACAGTGTTTAAGAGGACAATAGAGCTACAACTTACATTTTCTCCTTCATTTTTCTATTTAATTTCTTGTTGTCATGGTTTAACTCCATTTGGCAACTAAACACCACACAGCTGCTCGCTCACCTCACCCCCCAGTGGGATGAATCAGAAGAGCAAAAGTGGGAAAACTCATGGGTTGAGAGAAGAACAGTTTAATACTTGAGATAATAATAATAATAGATTGTAATGAAAAGTAAAACAAGGGGGGAAAGGGAGAGACGGGGGGAAGCAATGCAACCAACCAACACCCAGCCAGTTCCTGAGCAGTGATCACTGCCCCCTGGCTAACTTCCCCCAGTTTATATACTGAGCATGATGTCACATGGTATGGAATATCCCTTTGGCCAGTTTGGGTCAGCTGTCCTGGCTGTGCCCCCTCCCAGCTTCTTGTGCACCTCTTCGCTGGCAGAGTATGGGAAGTTGAAAAGTCCTTGACTTAGTATAAACACTGCAACAATAAAACATCAGTGTGTTATCACATTATGCTCATGCTAAATCCAGAACACAGCACTGTACCAGATATAGGAAGAAAATTAACTCTATCCCAGCCAAAAACAGACACTTGTATAGACAGAATGAAAGGTTTGTTAAAATAGTTGTGTATTATTATGCAATTTAAACTGTATGTTAAGCAGTTACACATTATGTTGTTCTACCTCAACAATCAGATAAAACTTTTATATTTCTCTTCTCTGTACAATAGAGGTTATTGGCACTTTCACTCTTGTTGAAAGCTCTTTAATTGATAAAAGCTCAGCTAGAATTCATGGATGCCTCATGAGCCCCAGCTGCCTTCTCCCCTTCGCAAACAATGCTGCTGCAGGTAAAGTGTTCCCCTGGATTAGCAGAGTAGCAGGATCAGCCTTAATGCTGGTAGAATTTCATCAAGTCTCTATAAAGAGGAATACACAGAGAACTCAAAGATAGTTATAGTTGTTAATATTTAGAAGTTGTACAAATGGCAATATGCATAAGTTTAGCATGTGGACTAGTATGAATGCTCTTCATGGACACAGAAAAAAAACCAAAACATCTTTTACAGGAGAGTTAGAGGACAATTCATTTTCTGGATCTAAGGGTCAATCCACATAACATCAAAGAGTTAAAGCACTTATAAGAAATATCTGTGAAAAAATAGATTTTAACATCTGAAAAATTACTGATATTATTCTAAAATGATGGTTTGTTAAATCATTATTGCTAAGTCTTTAATTTCGAAAATTAAACTAAAATTCAGTCTAAAGCAGAAATCCATAAATTCATTTGTGAAAGTTACAAAGCACAGAAAAACTGGGCTTATGCTGGACAGTGTTGAGTAACGCTATCTGTAACATTGTAATCAGCTCCACTTTGAATGATATTTTTCAAACAATTATAAATAAAACACATATTTTGTTTAGATACCGATTTTAGAAATTCTTATTACAGGGTTTTAACTTGTGGTCTTTAAAAAAAAGGAAAAAAAAAAGCCTTGTCAGATTACATTTCACGGTGTTTTAACTGGAAAAAAAACTGTCATAAAAGCTTAACTATAAAGACTTGAATGGTTGTATAGCTATTTAGAATTCCCCATAGACAAAGGGCTGCACACCATTACTTGTAACTGCTTAGCTGAGGAAAAGTAACAACTTCGCATCCAAAAGAAACAGGGCATTTGAGACCTCATGAAACCATATACATACAATACCGGTACAAAATATGTGCCCCTTGCTTCTCACAGTTTATACCGTTGGTGTCACAAAGGAGAAAAGAGCAGGCTCAGTCCTTCAATACAGTGGCAATGGCATCAAAAATTCACAGCATGTTTGCAACAGAGAAAGAAAACAGGTAGAAATGATAATTTAAAAAAAATAAACTGACAGCAATAAGTTTTTTCTTAAATGTATATATCCATATTTTTCACAAGGTAGAACACTTCTGCTGAGAATGATGGCAAAAGAGAAGAAAAATATGAATCAAGAAACTAAGACTAAAAACCAATATTGTGGTTCACATACTTATTTTTTTACAGTTCCTTAACAAAGTCTCTGTTGGTCCTTCTCTTCCAACAGAAAAAGGTTGACAAAATTTATCATATTATATGTACAACTCGAATTTCTACACCAAAGATCTATTCAACAGGTGAAACCAAAGGGAGTGCTATTTTATGACAGTTGCTTAATGGATCCTTGTTTTAAGTATATAAGGAGTAAAAAATGTTATAAAGAAGAGAGGTAAAAATGCCTGATATCAGATTCCTTTCACAGAATTCAAAAGAGCAAAGATGACTTGAAATCTCTCCTATTAATGATGTTTTGGTTAAAAAGATTAGTCTGCATAATAACTTAATCTTCTGGCTCATCAGACTTGCTAAGGCCTCTGTGATACTATCTCTGGGTTGTAGAGCCCAAATGATCATAGTGATGTGTACTACAGTTTGACTTTATTACTTTTCATCAAACTGAAATTTCCCAAGCTTAATTGAACTGTCCCCTGGAATATATGGTATTACAGAGTAATACTTTTGTTTTTCTTGTATAAGCTGTTCCAATTGCCATAAAGATATTTATTTAACAACATTTTGGAGCCAGAGAAAAGGCTTTGGTGCCCTTCCTCCTGGGACAATGCCCTAACCAGCAGGTTAGAGCCATTCAGCTCTGATTTTCTGACTTAATGGTAAGGAATTGAAAAGGTTTTGAAAGAACCCCATTTTCAGAATTGTTACTAGACTACTAGCTACGGCAGTCACATAACAAAGGTAGTTACAGATATCTGTTCAAGTCAGAGGAAGAAACTGAGTATTTTTTTTCCCCCCTGGATAAGTAGTCTCCCCGTACAAGAACTGAGCAATACTATCTTCTGCTACATATAATGAATGACAAACAAGCCTATTAAACTCTTTCTGGGTTTACTTTATCTATATCAAAAGTTCACCTTAACGATTTTATGGTTCAGTTCATAGAAAATTGAGAAAACACAACAGTTCAATGTTAAGTTGCTATCCTAGAATATAATGGTTCAGCTTTGAATTAAAACATGAATAATTTCTGTAATATCAACATCCACAATGCTTGTCACATTTTATTTCAGCAATCTCTTTCCCAAAAGTTGGAACTGTGGGACTGCAAGGGCAGAAGAACTCCTGATTACTTACAGATGCTGGAGTAAGAGTCATTGTTGCTTGAATATTATTCCTGAAACCTTAATGATTGGTCAAAGTTCAGCCTTAGACAAAATTTTCTAAATGTTATAAGCAAATAGTAAGATGGGTTGCACCATCACTGAATTATTTGTAAACGTACTTCCCAGAGCCTCAGGAAGCAGTTAGCATCTTGAAAAATTGGGAGACATCACACATTTGAATTGCACTGAAGCAATGCCTGAATTTGACTCCAGAACTGGACTTCTAAAGTCTGCTTTAGAATGTACGTGTATATAGTCTCTTTGTGTTTGCCCTCCAAGTTAGCTGGAATTGCTAGTTTTTATTCAGAAGGTGGAGTTTAATTGTGAATGTAGCACTGTGTTAACAGAGCTATAAAGCTTTTTCGTCAAAACTCACATCCAGCTGACTTAGAGCACTGGCATCATGGTACATATCTCAGCAAAAGACTTTGCAGACGTGATTTATCCAGTAATAAGGCAAATTATATGCACTTTATAATAAACTCTAGGAAGCAAAATTCAGGGAAAATTCTTTTATGTCTTTGAAAAAAAACTACACAAAATTATTAAGGTCAGTTTGACTTGCAAATATCTCTGGTATAATCCCAATCCACCTATTCATGAGACATAGCATTTATTTCTGTACTTGTAATTAATCCATTTTCATATTTTATAGCAATTTCATATTTTACCATGCACATGCATCAAAACAAACCCTAAATCTAAACCTAGAAGAGTCAATGTTATTTCAAATTTTTCTCACAGTACCCAACTTAAAATTGATTTCATCAGAATTCTTCTTCAACCTGTTAAAAAGCTCATGCAGGGAGCACAACAATATAAATACATGAATTTACAATGGTTATGCAGTGCATTTTTCAGCATCCTCTTGGGATAATCCTGTTACCTTGTTCTGTGTCCTAAAATCCAGTGACAAATATTGGTGGGAAACACAAGCTAACTCTCTGTGCTGATCAAAGATGACTTGTATTATAAAACCCCTGTAACCAGCTCTGGTGTGCCCTCCAGTTCATAACACCACCTGTCAGGGTGAAGATTAAGCTCTTTAACAAACAACTACATACAGCATAAACCTCTTTCAATGCCTGAGAAATAGAAACTGGTTTTAAATCTTGCATATGTGATGAGTACATTTCTTGACAAAGATAACTGAAACTTAACATTTTTTTTTTCTACACTCTCTGAACAAGCATAAAAATCAAATGGATCCAGAGGTTACTTATGAGTTGCTTTGTATTTCTTCCTGGCTGTAATCTTGTAAAGACATGCTATTAAAGTTACAAGAATATGACACATTTAATTTCATCACATGGATTACTTCAAACAAACTGTTTTGAAGGAGAGGTATGTTTTTCTGTTGAAGTTTGAAATTATTTACTTTTTTCGTGGCTTAGAAATATTTCCCCCTTAGTCTCATCTCATGCAAAGCCTCACAGGAAGTGATTAAAAATACCATTATTAAGATCTGTTTTTTGTTGTTGCAGGATTTAATTTCTCTCTTGGGACAATACTTTCTGGTTTTTGTTTGTTTGTTTGTTTTCCTTTATCTGTTCCTGTTATCAGGCTCAGGCAACATTTAATTTTGCATCTCCCTCCCCTGTTCTGTGTGTGTATGACTTTGGGAACAGTGTTCATGCTTCATTTTTGTGGCTCTGTAGTGGGTGTGGAATAATTCCTCAATATACCGTCTCAGAGATCTCTTTTCCACAACAGTCTCTCATAGTCTCTTTCTTTTCCAGCATAATCTAATCTGGACAGGGGAAAACTTCGGTTGTAAAATGAAGCATATGAACTCTATTAGCTTGAATGGTAGTTATTAATCTTATTATAGCTATTCAAAATACTCATTCAGGAAGTCCTCTTAACTGTTTGAGATTCATGGGCTTCTCTTCCTACATTTTGATGCTTGTCCTCCACTTAGCTTTCAGATGTTTTTGTACTTAGAAGTCATCCAGTAGATTGGTTCTTAAATTCTTAAACCATCTCTTTCAAGATACACTCCAAAGTCATTGCCTTTAACTTTCTCTTATTCTCTCTTGCTTCTGGTTTTGACCTGTGAAGGTGATCCACTGTCTTTGAAGCAGTAGTCCTAGTTTTGTGATGATAAAAATAATCAGTCCTAGGTGAATACCTTGTTCTTCTTCAAACCATTCATGTAGAAGAAAAAATATAACTTTTTTTTTTTTAAGTCTTTCTATATGACTTGTAATTCATACATTTCTTGATGTGTTGGTTGTTTTTCTTTTTTTCTCTTTTTGTCACTTTTGTCTGGTGTGACCGTGCTATGGATTATTAATATGCCTTATATTCAGCAGTGTTCATATTTGGTTCAAGAAAGTGTCCTTCAAACCCTAGGATACTCATAAAGTTGATGGTCACTCAGAGGTTGAGTAGGCAACCTGGTCTACTTGTGCCAGAACTACCCGGCTATGGTTAAATAATATGAGATACCATCTTGTTTCACACTGACTGGCCTCGCTGCTTTAGTCTCTTAATAATGACATATGAGAAGACGTGTTTCATCTATTCCTATGATCTCTTTTATGTCTGAATTCTGTTCAAACCAATATGGACCGTACAGTTTAATTTTGTCATAATCCTATGCATCAGCCCTAAACAATTTCTTAGTCTCTCAGGAAAGCAGGCGAAAAGGTGGAATTAAAAATATGGCTTGTTATTTTTATAAGTTTTACATTTCTCCTGTTATGTCTTTTTAGCCTTTCAGTATTTCCTTTTTTGCCTATACCAAAACAGTGAGGTCTTGCTGCTCTGCAAGGGAAGTGAGACAAGAGCAGGGCACAATAATAAGGCAGTCATAAGCAAAGACTGCACCAACAAGGAGTCGGGATGGTGGTCAGGATCAGAGGTCAGGATCAGAGACAGTGATCAGCCAGTGGTCAGGATCAGAGACAGGCTGGCCATCACCCAGCAAGGCTGTAGTGCAGAGGCAGATTTGAGGCCAAGCCAAGGAAGCCAAGCCAGGGTTGGCACTGGGGAGATCCAAGGCAGAGCACAGGCACAGCTGCTGCACAGCTGCAATGCAGCATGGAGGGGGCCTGTGGTACAGCCACAGGTTAACAGCACTTCCCAAGGAAGAAGGGGCAGGCCCTCATTTCTGCCTTTTTTCAGAACTGCTCTTCCCAGCAGAGGACCTGACCTTGGATTCAGCCAGGTTGACGCTAACTTAACCAGCCAAGCTCCTAGAAGGGCAATGTGCTCCCATCTAGGGGTCACGGAGTGTTGCCTCACCTGCCTTAGTTTTGTGAAATTTTGTGAGTGGCCAGACTTTATGCTTGGCTTAGCATAAATGAACCTGTAATAGCACCCAGCTATACTTCAGCTGTCCATTTAGTATTTCTGCCTTTTAAACTTTTGCTTTCTGTTAAGCACAAAGACAATTACGTAGGGTTGCTTTTTTGTTTTTTAGTTTGTTTCTTTTCTTCCAAGAATCTTCTCACATCCCTTGGAAAACCATTGCTTAATAAACACTGAGAAATTCAAAGTATAAGAAAGTTAAGGAAAAATCCTTTTTGGTATATATTAGAAAATTAGAACAAAAAGAGTGTGCTGCATAAAAAGTCAGGGTTTAAAACAGCATTTTATGAGTTTCAAAGAATGATAGTTGTACATGCCAAATGGAGTCTTCTAATTTTTCCATGCCTTCTGTTTGATTAATGAATGAATGAAGAGTAATTTAACACAGTTATCAAAAAGTCATGAAGAAACAATTTATAATACTTTATCTTAATTTACTAACAGGTTATATAGCTGCAAAGTATTATTTGTCCAACAACGGTAAAGAAATTGTCTTTCTCTTCTCTTTTTTCCCCGATAGCTTAATTTAGAGGTTTTCTCTAGGTGTTTGTCAAAATGAAAATTATGTTCTTTAACGAGAATGTTAAATTTCATTAGTTTTAAATCTGCAAAATATCAAATAAAAGAGACAGTGAGTTTCAATGGGATTTGTTTCTCCTCTAGGTAATGTACTTCTTTTATTCCTGTCAAATTTTAAGCCTAAGAGATACCTTACAAGTCAGAAAAATGCAAGATTAGGTATACTGTAGCAAAGGACTCTTGTTATACCCGATAGAAACATTTTAAAAATACAGACCTCTGAAGAGAAGGTTCTGCTTTGTTGTGCTCTTACTATACATACACGTATAATATAACATGTAATTATCAATTGTATGTGTTATTTATAATGATATATAAATATATTGTAGCATATATATAGCATATTTTATACAGTATGTATGTTATTAAATTATAAAATATTTTTATTTGTCAAATCAATCTATATTCAAACATATGGTAATTTATAGCTTTTGTTCTGTGCATCAGTTTTAATACTGTAGGCCACAATATAGCACCCGTACTTCAGATTTTAGGATGCAGTGTCATTGAAAAATTATACTGGAAATCTAGCACAGTCAAGCTATTTTACTGAAAGGCAAGTTGCGGGAAGATCTCTGCACTTTGATACATTACCTCTTAACTGCGTTCAGTCATTGAAAATGGTGAGTTTATTTTAATTGAAAAATGTCTTTCCTCCTTCTGGAACCATGAAAAGTTTAGAACTATGTAAAGTGTGGGTGGTGTCAAAAGAAGAGTATTATTGGTGAAAATCACTTCACCTCCTCCTATCATGAATAGACAGTGTGTGTAGGGATTTCTTTGTCAGCCAGTGAATGAATAGGGTAAATAATCTACCATTGCCTGATAATACAAAGAGATCTCCAGTATTTTTCATCCTCCTGCATTTTATTTTTATTTTTTTGATCCTGCATCTGGTGTTAGTCAATAGTATTTCTCCTTTGCCTTTGAGTACCACATTCTATTATAGAAAAATGTGTAACAGTGATATAATTTCAAAATGACATCAAATCATAGTGCTCAGTGGGAGGTTTAGTGCATTTCTATGGAGCAGAACTGTTTCTGTTGTATATTTGAGATTAATGAAGAGAAACCAAAATAAAATGAGACCAATGTGGGTAATAAAATCTCTCCTACCTGTGTACTAACTCACTAACATTTCTGTTCTGAAAGACATGTTCTGGAGGTGCTGAATTAAAAAGGAGACAACTCTGAAACTGAGGATCGTTGTATAACGTTGAGTGAAGGTCACAATGTTCTTCCTTTTCATGGTCAGTGATACTTCCAACTAAAGATGATGATGTGAGCCTGTGAGAAACAGCAGCAATACTTTTTAATCCAAAGCAGTAAGGTCAAAACAGCAGAGAAAAAGTATTCTCAAATGATGAGCTATTAGAATAATTTGCTGCTGCCTTTGATGACCCAGTTTTAAGCCTCTTGAAAAGTGCATCCCAAAACAGAGCCTCCTTCATCTTTGAATGAAGGACTGGGATAGCATATTCTCCCACCCAATGTCGGTTTTAGTTACTGTTTTGAAGCTGGGAGTCAGAGGCATGGTTTTAACACTTTCTGCTTTCTTAATAAGTAGATGCTGCCAGAATGTAAACTATTTGGGTACTATGTTCCTTAATGAGATGATAGCTAACACGGGACAGAACGTCTTTGCTTCCTCCTTTCTTTTACCTAAGTTATTGACATAGAATAATATAATAATATAAATAATATAAAAAATTTAAAATTTCTTTACTGAAAGAGTGGTTAAACATTGGAAGAGGCTGCCCAGGGAAGTGATTGAGTCACCATCCCTGGAAGTATTTAAAAGACGTGTAGATGAGGCGCTTAGGGACATGGTTTAGTGGGCATGGTGGTGTTGGGTTGACGGTTGGACTCGATGATCTTAGAGGTCTTTTCCAACCTTAATCATTCTATGATTCTATGATAAGCTCAGCTATTTTTCTGCTTAATTTCTCAAAAACCATGAAACAAATAATCTTCATTTCATCCTGCTAAATAGTGTTAACTTCTGCTCTGAAAAAACAGTCAGTTTAGATTTCTTAACATTGGATCTACAGCAAATAATATTTTGCTCTTAAGGTTGATTGTTCTAGCTATATAAATTGTATTAGCATAATTAAAGCAAATTCTAGAAATTAGCCCTAATTTAAATCAAATTCAAGCAAAATTCAAATTGCCCCCTTTTAAGTACATTGCCCATTGCCAAGAAATAAAAATACATTGCCCAAAATTGCCAAGCCTCCATACATTCATGGAGGCTTTATTTCAGCTTACTTTATTTGTAGTATAGGATGAAGAATAGATACAATAAGTTTTAAATACTGTAAAGGTAAATGTGTCAAAAAATCATGCAGGGTTAGCTGATTTAGGGTAAAACTGGATATATTCAATGTATTATTGACATCATTGATATTTTAATTCAACAAGTGCTTAGTCAGGTCTGTATATAACTAAGGGTCTATTATAAATCCAGAAAAACAAATAACAGCGGGAAAAAAATCAGAGAGAAGAAAAGCAAACATAGCTTAAAATATCAATTAAAAGATAGCTAATCCATCAATGCACTCTCCTTACATCCCACTTGTCATTTATTCGCTGGTTAGCTAGATGAAAAACCCATGCTAAATCCTTTTTTCCTAAGACATGTAAAAGGTCATCAGATCATAGTATACCACAGACAGCAATGACTGGGGTTTTGATACATACCACTGCACTCAGTGGATTTACAAATTTTAGAAACTTTGGCTCATCTCCAAAAAAGCTCCTATCCACAGAGAAAGCTCAGGAATATCTAAAAGCTGAAATCTAAACTCAACCAGCTAACTCTAAACTGGAGGCAGATTAGCCACTGTCCCAGGTAATCAGCTTGAAATGAATATCCTTGCTTGAACTAGTCTGGACCCAGGACCATGCTCACACAGTCACACTGGTTTCAGGGTTTGAATTATTATTTGAAGATTATTTTCTGTGCCATACACAGTGCTGTGTAAGGTGCCTTTGGAACTGCTTTGGATAACCACACAATACAGCATTGCAAGGTGTAGATATGCTATAAACAACCAGACAAAGAAAAATGTCTAACCTTTGAAAGCCTCCTTAATGACTTTCCGAAGATATTACATAGCATTTTTTCTATTATTCTGTCCATGAAGGGTTTCATTATGTACCCCTACATGACAGTAAGCCTAAATGTGTTCTTTTACCTTCTGTCATAAAGAATGAGAATTAAAATATTGAATGTAGAGAATAGTAGATGCACATCACATTAATAGTAATTGTTCAGAGAAAAAAAAAAAAGTTGAATAAAAAAGATTATGTCATTTATATCCAATCTTTTATAAGTTACCAAAATTATTTACAATTCATAGTATTTATCACATTGCTGACTTTGTACAAACTCTGCAAGAACAAAGTTGTCAGACTTGCTTAGTCTGGGCTTGTCTTGACCTGCTTGGAGCTTGGTTTTAGCTTTTTAGCTGCAACAGCAGTGTTCTACTGACGAGGTAACTGTTGCCTAAATTGTTTTGCTTTCATTTTGCTTTGTAGGATGGCGTGATGTATGATTGTTATACTATTTTTTATATTCTGTAACTAACTGGTAATAATAATAGGCAGTGGAAGAGTAAGCCTAACATGTAACACATGGGAAATGTGTATAACAATTTTAACTACTTTATTATGGCGACTTTTCCTGTAATAGTATTCTGTTTTGGTTTGGTTTGTTGCTTTTTTTTTTCAATTGGTGATAAAATGAGAATGTTACTATTTCATATAGACTAACCATAATTTGTTGGTTTTGCATATAAAGTGTATTTCTTGGGCTCATATAAGCTGCAGAAATTGCAGTGTAACCGAGGCCTTAATTTAATGCAACAGGGCATCTAAATCCTTTGACATGTCCATTCATACGTATGTCTGCTGACCACTTTAATTAGTTCTTCACTTTCAATTCAGTGTATCCATGATTTGCTTGGCCAATAGCTATTCAGTTTGGTGGGGATGTCTCAATGCCCCTAAGCTTCAACACTCCTAGGCTGAAACCATATCACCTAATACCACCATTAAATATAACCCAGTTAAAGCCATGGGTGTTGTTGAACCATGTGCACATTTAGTGCTAAAAATATCTCTTTCACATCTTACTAATTGTATACAATCATAATTTAAACAGAAAAAGCAGCTGTTGGGCCTGCCAGTATAAACTCATACATATTTGACCAAAGAACTTAAACATTTCTCCATTCTTATTAGAGAGTTTAAAAATATCCAGTACAAGTGATTTGATATCCCATTTAGTACCTACATACAAAAAAAGTGCTTAAATACTTTTAGAATTGTGAAATCTCAAACTCAAAGGTTATGCAATGCCATCGTAAATATTACACACAAAGCCTTAATTTCTGTTTTTCGTAAGCATGAGTTATTGATCAATTTAGTTATTTTTCTGACATAGATCGTCAACAGAGAAACAGAAAGAGACTGTTCTCTTTTCTGCAAATCCATCGTTTGAGAGAAACAAACACTTTTTTACTTTTCTACTGATTTATTCAGTAGAAAGGAAATAGTGTTTATTGGCTTCCTAGATTTTGAAGATGACGTGTAGAATATAGCTACTGTGTAGTAAGCTTCTGGCTTTGTAAACTGGCCATATGTGTTCTAGCTATACATTTATTTGGGCACAGTCATTGTAGCAGTCAGGATCGCAGAGTAAAAATGAATTAAAACTGTGCATATTAAAAATGTTAAGTTGTTGTTTGGTCGGTTTTTTAACAATTCTTTTTCCATGCAGTTTTGTGAACTTCATTAATAATACCTTGCCATTTTAGATTAGAAGCTTGAAGCCTTAATTGTTAATAGAGATAACATCTTGTTCAGATATGCTAAAAGCATTGATTGAATCAGATGCATCTTCTTCTTGCTTCTAGCTTACCATGCCACTGCTTGAGGCAGGACAAGCGAGCATTTTATTCTTTTCCCTTTTCTGTTTGCCATACACTCTACATAAAAGCTTACCAAAGAAGTAAAAGGAAAAGACTGCCAAATGCATGTCTCTATGTACAATGTCTGGAGGAGTAGCAGAAAATTTAGATTTATGGAATATAAAAGTGGATTGTAAGATAATGCAAACTGAATATCCTTAAATATTAAGGCATGCAAACAAATAACAAACAGACTATTAGTCATTAATACTTTGTGACTGGTTAATTTATTTTTCAGACATGGAATAGAGAGATTTTTTCTTGTTGATCAAATAAGAAGGGAAAGGCATAGAAACACTTATGTCAGAATTTTCCTAAGGTCTATTTTCAATATTTTATCTCTTTTACTACTTTACCAAAAGTGTGATTTATTTTGCTTACTACAGGGATATATATTTTTTATTTTAAATGGTCATTCTAGATTTATGGAGCCTATTTCAATAAAAAACCTCAATAAGAAATTGTGATATTTTTTCTGTTGGACACTTACTTTGTTATAGAGCTTTATTTTGTTCTGTTGTATTTTACAGGTACTTGATACCTAAAATATTTAATATTTGGTTTTTTTCCTTGCATCATGTCAAAAGTACTTTTTTGTAATAAAAAATTTGTGGAATTAATAATTAAATATTTTTTATTAATATTTTTTTACATTTGTTATACAAATATCAAATAACAAATAAATTTGTTATACAAATATTTGTTATACACAAATATCTTTTTTCATTTGTTTTGTGTCTTTAAGGAATAAGTCTACTTGATTTATCTTTACATTTTTTTCCGATCATTAGAAGTTACCACTTTCACAGTGAAGTACTGCTAAAATCATGATGGCAGATGTAAAGTATGTTTATTCGGAAATCAAAGACTTGAGTGTAGCTCAAGAAAAAAAAATCTGGGTTTGTTTAAAACAACATACTTGCTGTAACCATGTAACCATACTTGGTAACCATGGCAGCACAGTGAGAGTGGCAGAACTTTCCTTAAGACTTGGGGAAAATACTTGTGTAAGTAGATCAGAACTGGATTGCTACTGTTGCCCATAAGTTTTGATTTCTTTTAAAATTCTACTCATAAATTGTTCAGCAAATGCACTCAATAGGCTCAGAGATAAGTAGACTGAAAAACAGCTTTAGGCTTTTCAGTGGTGCGGCCTAGAAGCTAATTTTTGAACATGAATTATACAGTTGGTGGCTGTGACAGCCTGAAGAAACAAAAGCCATGCCATATTCATGCTCCTCACAGGACATCTGTTTGTTAGGCTTTGTATGCTACTGTAATGCTACCACCTGAACATAAAAGGCCTATGCACCATGAGACGCTCCTTCCTTGCCTACCTCGGTGAAGGAAATGAGAATTGGAAAACAGCTTTTAAACAGTTTTCAAAAACCAACAACCAAATAGACATTTTTTGCTCTTTCTGTTCCCGTTTCCTGATTCCATGGGTGTGTATATTTAAGTGCTCATGGGCTGAAGAACCTGAGTCTGTGCAGTTGCAGAAGGAGTTCTCATGTGGTACCTTAAAAGCTGTTTCCAGTACCGCCAAAAGCAAATGGTATTATGCCAGGGTTCAGTGTGGATGGGAATCAACCAGCTGGACTACCCTTTGTTTCCCCTTCTGTGATTTTGGATAAATCATATCAACATTCCTTTATTTTAGAAAATATCAAATGGAAATTAGTGCTTTTTTAAAAAAATATTCCAAAAGGGCTAATGCGCAAGGTATTCAAATAGGTGTATGCAGCTGTATTTTTGTATTCATAAAACTCTGAAATACTCAGATCACTTAAAACAACAAAACCAGACTTTAATTTTAAGATTCTATTTCTGATGTCTAGATTTGAAGAAGAGAGTGATTTTTACATGTGAATTACCAATATAAATACCTGTTTATATGATAACGAATAATATGTTGATGTTTGCCTAGCTGTCAGGACAAGCCACTGTAATAAAAATGGTTACTTACTAACAGCAAGAATTTTTCAACCACTTCAGGTACCAATTTGATCTTGATAATAAATGCCTCCCTCTAACCAATGTTTGTTACATTATGTGATAAAAACTGGAGAGGAAAGAACATCTAAAGGGATTAGTGAATGCTGACGGGAGGAGGGAATAGTTCCTTTAAGTACTTAATACTCAGAATGAGAACATGTATAAATTTGTAC
Organism: Pygoscelis adeliae; assembly: GCF_000699105.1. Lineage (NCBI taxonomy): Eukaryota > Metazoa > Chordata > Aves > Sphenisciformes > Spheniscidae > Pygoscelis > Pygoscelis adeliae. Next base: position 17,397,129 of record NW_008825615.1, read on the forward strand.
AGAAGCCAAAACCCCATCTAACTAGAGTGTCTAACTGGTTATTTTTTTTTCTCTTTAAACATTAAAAAAGGGCTCTGGCTTGACCCTAGCTCATTTTAGGTATGGATTTGTTCAGTTAGGAATATTATTACCCTAAGTTTTTTTATAGAGAGGGAGAAATAGTTACCTCTAAAGAGCATTCATAAGGTTGGTGGCACCTCCTTATAAGTCTCTCATCTAAATACCTAAAGTTAGATCCAGGCCAAAGGGGTTTGTGCAAGTTCACCTGATCATCTGTACGAAACAGAAGCAGAATCCTAGAGTAATACCGTTCCAGTTCTGGACCATCACCTCTCTTTACATATACATTTTCTCAAATATGTTTCCCTGAGGCGCCACCACCTTGGCTGCTGGTCTCAGCCGTGCCCTGCGGTGGGTCGGTTGGAGCCGGCTGGAACCGGCTGTGTCCGGCACGGGGCAGCCCCGGCCTCTCCTCACAGAGACCGTCCTGCAGCCCCTGCTGCCAGCGCCTGGGCATGGGAACCCAATTCAACTTTTAACTCACACAGAACAGACAACCATGATATTGTTTTGTTTGTTTAGTTATGCTGTGTTTCATTTTTCATTTTAACCTGACTGCCATAGGTACTGATTTTATGTGATAAAAACTTAAATTTTTTCATTGTGTGCTGAGCAGGAGAGTTTTCCCTTTGACCGGTATATCCTTAAGAGGAAAAATGCAAGCAGGATAGAATTTTGCATTTCATGTTGAATGGAGAACGGTGGGTGGTCCTGTGCATTTTGAGATTAAATGCAGGACCTAGCCATATTGCTGCAAGAAAGAGGCAGAGGACACTTCCTTCCCAGTGACCGTTGTAGAGCTCTGGATATAATCCAAACGCAGGCTGGAAGTGATGTGAACTGCTGCTGTTCCACTTCTGCAGCTGCTCCTCTGCTGTTCGCTGACCACGCCAGGGTTTCTAGGCATCAGAGCCCATGGGATATACAACAAAGGACAAAACTTCATTTTTCTGCAGGAATAAAAAAAACAAACCAAAACAAAAAAACCCTACTATTGGGAAAAGAGGAAGGTAACTTAGGAAGAGTATGGCAATCAGTTATGGTTACTTGGTACTCTAACTAGGTTAAAAAAACTTGTGAATTATTTTCTGCTTTCAGCTGTTGGCAGGGGCTCATAAACACCATACAGAGCAATCATGGGGTGATCTGCTAAGTCCATTTTCTTTCCATTAAGCCATCTGAATCATTTCAGAAGCATTAGCCACTCTGCTACTGGTGGCTACTGCCACTACTGCTGCCACTGGTATGGCAATACCAGCCACAAATACTGCTGGCAGTGCTGGTCTCTGCCCATCTGCCCTGCTTTCCCCCTTCCCAGCTATGGGACAATGTAGAAAAAGACATAAATCTCAGTTACAGTGGGTCCTTATATGCCAAAGACAATTATGATAGTGAATATTTCCAGCAGAATACAATTTTTTTGTACAATGTGAGTATAGACATGCAGGACATAAAATCTGCCTCTAATTATTGACAGTGCTTCTTGGATCTCTCTGAGAAGTAACTGCATTTCCCTTTAAAGGAGCTGAAATGCATTGTCATAGAGATCTGGAACGTTGCAGTGTGTTGCTTCGTATGGCTCAGTTCAATTAGTGCAGTGGTTATTTCACCTGGCTGACATTTTTGTATGCACAGATGTCAAATAACATAGCCCTATGTCAAGTGTTTTTGTTTATTAGTGTGGGGGCCACTGTCCTACAAATCCTAACACAGTAATAAAATGTGATTGCTACAATCACAACCTAACTAGATCTTACTTTTTCTTTTGTCAAAGCCATGGAACTGGCTTTTCACATCACTAGTCCAATTCATATTTCTATTTAACAGCTGGAGGCTGTCATGGGTGAAATGAGACTTGTCAGCCTCAGAAAGAGGAGCAAGTATTCATCTCTAAATTGATCTTAAAATGAAATTCTCGTTTTTAAGAAACTCTGGGAGTGGCAACAAGATTACAGAATATCTGTTTCAAGTTATCTAGGGAAAAGCATAATGACTTTTGAGTACATTTTCGTGCTGAGCTAGCTTCAAAAGGTTCATGCACAGTATTTGATCATTTCTGTCAATTAATTACCATAAGGTCCATTTTACACAGATGTAAAGCTGAACCACACTGATATTAGCTAGAAGTGGGACACTGATAAAATGTACCTTGGACTTGTTTAAAGAGACAAGGGAGAGTCTTCCATCAGGTTGGAAGACTTTAAAGAATCTGATTAACACAGTTAGATTCTCAAGGACTATACAAAATTTTTCAAAAGTTAACCAAATTCCTGGTTGAATTACTAATACCATCATATTACGTGTAAAGACGGAATATATGAATTGATACATAAACCAATGTATTTTACCCGTGATTAAAAAAAACAAACCCAACCACCCACCCAACAGAACAGATCATCTGAACAGTATACTTTCACTCATGGGTGCAAACAGCTATGTCTTTAAATTCATTTGGGAAATGTGCTTTAATCAATAAAATCTCAGTTTTATGTAGTGATAGAGTCTTCCAACTCTGTAAGCACCTGTAAGGAAGGCATGGTGATTTCTAAAAGGTGATTAATGGGCAAAACCTCTAAAAGGAAGTCTTTGTTTTTCTTCTCCTTTTGTATCAGGGTCAAAAACATTGTTTATTCAAAGCTTGTCTTGGTTTCCTTACACTGTGAGGACTGGAATATATTTGAGGAGCCAATATAACCTCTTTGCCCCTTTCCCTCAAGAATTAACAGGTTGACATGAATAAGTCGCTGACTCTGTGTAAGAAAGAGGGAAAGGAATTATGAATTATCAGTTTGGCATTTCACCTGAATAAACAGGCCCATCAGAATGACTGAGGTTACATATTCAAGAGAGAAGTGTGTATCTGACACATAGATGCCATAGAAAATTGTGATAAACTGCTTAGGGGTTTTTTATTATTATTATTGTCATAGTGAGAAGAGTAGGAGGGAACATGTTGCAGCTGACATCCACCCTGCTAATCTCAATGAAGGGGAGAAAAAAGCCAAGCTGAAGTAATGTTTTAAATGTTTGTGCTGTATATTTTAAAGATATCCAGAGTCTGAGATATTGTACACAGCTGTGCATTATTGTGTACAAAAGAAAAGCATTTATTTTGGCCTTTTTTACTTAATTTCTCTATAACTTGAAACTGAGCCTTTACAAAATTAGCAAAAATTTTGGAGCATGCATTTTTATTTGGAGAAATGTTCTGCTCTGAGATTGTTCACTTATCTATGATACAGGGGTTTTCTCTTTTTGAATACTGTCCCTAATTACAGCAGTTATAGATAGACAATTTAGGGCATAAGACATTCTAGTTTTATTTCAAGTATGCTCTGAGCTACTCTGTAAAAAAAATCAGGACAAATTATGTATTGCTGCTATTCTAGTTCTTGCACTTCATTTTCAAAGGCAGAACCCTGTGTTTTGAAGTAGTGTCATATAATATCCACTCTGTAGATTGACATTGCACCATGTCACAGCGATCATACCTACTAAACCTGCTATATACCAACTTGCAGAACTTCTCTTATTTTTTCTCTTGGTTTCAGAACATTATTTTCCTCAGCAGGCACCTGAAAAGAAAAGCAACTCCTACTCCTTTATTCTTTCAATAATCTGAGTCATTAGCAGTTTTCCCTTCTAATCTTGTTCATCACAGCTGTTAGAAATGTAGTATATTTATAAGAACTGGAAAAAACATTGTCTTATCAGCATTCAGGAATACTGAAACAAATAGTGGAAAAGAATAAAAGAAAAAAAAACCACCACACTGATTGAGGACAAAAGCTATTTAACCATCTGTAAATCATACTTTGTTCACTTTCTCTTGGATGAATAGCAAATTGTGGCCAGTATGCACTGTTTAGTAATTAAGAAAGATATAAATATCATTCTCATATGATATTTCTGGGTCCTCCAGTGAGCCAACAGATTCTCCAAAGAGAGTAAAACAACAATAATACAAAAATTCAAAATCATCAACTATGAGCGGTTGGTTAGAATGAATTAAAAAGAACAGGTGAGGTCAGTGGCTATAAAAACATTCTCCAGGTCTGAACTGGATTCTGAGCTTGTAACATTGTGCTTACTCTTGCTTTGTTCAGTTTAGTTCACTTGAGCCACCCATTAAGCACAATACAAAAACCTCCAACCAGCTGCAGCCTTTGCCAGTCTTGTCCTGAAAACTGCTTGTGCTGACCTTGATGCACGGGCTTATCCTTTTTTCCTGAAAATCCCTCTCTCTTACAGAAGTATCCAACCTCTGCTGGTTTCCTATCCCTGGCCCAGTACCTTGCTCCTTGGTCTTATTCTTGCTTTGATTTAGCATTTGGCAGTGTAACAAACATCATGGAGAATTAAGATACTCAGAGTGGTCAGTACCCTGAGTAAGCAGCCTCACTCCAGCTGTGCTCTGTATTCTCACTTTGTGTAACATCATGATGTATTAATCTCTTCTGAAATGCTGAAAACAGTAATCAGTAACAGGCTTATCTTTAATGAGCCAAACAGTATCTCAGGAGGTTTGCATAACTGCTTGTGCATTGTGGAAGACCTAGACCAGCCCCCCCGAAAAGTATATATGGTGAATGCAACTGATTCTGAACTGTAACTTTTGTTTGACTTGTAGGAATTTCCTCAAAGAAATGGGGGAAATAGAATATATTCCAGTTCCCAATATATACTATTTCATAGGGAAAATATACTTAAATTATAACTTAATGCTAAAATTAAAATTTATCTTTTCACTTCTACACTTTAAATAGTATTTTAATCAGGCTAAAATCCAAATGTTTAATTACACTAAAAAGGTAAATATTTGACTATTTCTCCCCACTGTTCCAAAATGTGGAATTTCTTAGCTATGTGAAAATGTATTTATTTAAATTGTTGTATTGATCTAGAGGTAAATATAAAACCAAATGTTGTTATGAGTGAGCAGGCTCTTCATGACTTCAAGAAAAGCTGGACTAATAAGCTCCCAGATTAACTGAAAACTGTGCATCTGCTGAGACTTAAGTTGCTTCATTAAGCTAGAATAAATCTTATATTCAGCTGCTGAAAACAGAGGTGGATGCAAAGGACAGTTGGTCAAATTCCCTTGGGAAACCAAAACAGAACAAAACAAAGTGAGAAAAAACCCTTTTTTTTTTCTTTTCTTTAACTGCTGATTCATTCTCTAAGAATGGACAAAACCACTATTGTATTTATGTAAGGGCAATCTACTGTCAGGCCTTGTGATCACTAAGGAATAACAAGGATAAGTGGGACATACCAGCTATTTTGGTTATAGCAAGTATAAGACTACTGGTAAAAATCCCCAGCTGCTGGAGAAAGAAGTGTCATAAATATATTGGTAAACTACAAAGATCTTGTATTTTAACAAAGTATTGACAGCTGCAATCCAGTGGGATGATGATTTCCCAATGTGTGAAGGCACTAGAGCTTATTAAAAAAAAACTAAAAAAAATATCTTTAGCATGTGAAAATGACAGGGTTCCTCATAGTTTTTGTTGCAGAAATGGATACTTTTTTTTTTTTATCTCACTTTTTAAAACAAGAGGGATGGTTAAACTTTCCTCACAAATTTTCAGAGCTAAAATACTCTTATAGTGAGAAACACTGGAGAACTCCAGTTTTAAATGGCACCTAGCAGCTGTCTATGGCTTGCTGAACTAATAGAACACTACTTTGGATGATTTGTTAATCATTTTGAAGAAACACAATGCCATCTGTAAGAGTGTTCTAGGCCCAGATTCACCTGGTGTCCTGGTTTTGGCAGGGATAGAGTTAATTTCCTTCCTAGTAGCTGGTACAGTGCTGTGTTTTGGATTTAGGATGAGATTAATGTTGATAACACACCGATGTTTTAGTTGTTGCTAAGCAGTGCTTACACTAGTCAAGGACTTTTCAGCTTCCCATGCTCTACCGACTGCGAAGGCTGGAGGTGCCCAAGAAGCTGGGAGGGGGCACAGCCAGGACAGCTGACCCAAACTGGCCAAAGGGACATTCTATACCATGTGATGTCATTCTCAGTACATAAACTGGGGAAAGCTGGCCGGGGGAGCC
>NW_008825615.1:17407883-17416788 GCF_000699105.1 Pygoscelis adeliae
AAACACCTGGGCCAAAGAGCATGGCATTGAGTGGGTGTATCCCATCCTTATCACGCACCAGCCTCTGGGAAAACTGAAAGATACAATGTTAAAGACTACGCTGAGAGCAATGGGTGGCGGGACATTCAAACATTGGGATACACATTTAGCAAAGGCCACCTGGTTAGTCAACACTAGGGGATCTGCCAATCAAGCAGACCCTGCCCAGTCAAAACTTTTACGTACTGTAGAGGGCGATAGAGCCCCTGTAGTGCACATAAAAAATATGCTGGGGAAGACAGTCTGGGAAATTCCTGCCTCGGGCAAAGGCAAACCCATCCGTGGGATTGCTTTTGCTCAAGGACCTGGGTGCACTTGGTGGATAATGAGGAAGGATGGGGAAGTCCGATGTGTACCTCAAGGGGATTTGATTTTGGGTGAGAATAGCCGATGATTTGAACTGTATGATGTTAATTGCTATGTAATATTATGTGCCATATCAATGGTGTTGCAATAAGAATCACCCAGATTAATGAAGAATGAACTTTGATGAAACCAAGTGAAGCACAGTGATGATGGAGCCAGAACTGACTTCAACATGAAACAATCCAACACCACATACCATCTCCATCTTTCCTGCCCTGAAAGATTATTATGGCAGATGGAGCCCAAAGTCATGGACTAAATGAACTCAATGAACATTTTAGAGGGATGGCCCATAGACTTAAGGAATGATATCTCTGTGTATATATATCAAAAGACAGGAAAAAGAGTGGTGATTAATGGGAATGTATTGGAAAGTGTGAGACCTGGGCATGACGTAGATGGTATAGAATAAGGGGTGGATGTTGTCCTGGTTTTGGCTGGGATAGAGTTAATTTTCTTCCTAGTAGCTGATATAGTGCTGTGTTTTCGATTTAGGATGAGAATAATATTGATAACACACTGATGTCTTAGGTGTTGCTGAGCAGTGCTTACACTAAGTCAAGGAGTTTTCAGCTGCTCATACTGCCCTGCCAGCAAGGAGGTTGGAAGTGCCCAAGAAGCTGGGAGGGGACACAGCCAGGACAGCTGACCCAAACTGGCCAAAGGGATATTCCATACTATGTGACGTCATGCTCAGTACCTAAACTGGGGGAAAGCTGCCTCGGGGGGCTGCTGCTCAGGGACTGGCTGGGAATCGGTTGGCAGGTGGTAAGCAATTGCATTGTGCATCACTTGCTTTGTATATTATTATTATATTCTATTTCAATTATTAAACTGTTTTTGTCTCAACCCACGAGTTTTCTCACTTTTACTTTTCCAATTCTCTCCCCTATCCCACAGGGGGTGCGGAGTGAGCGAGCGGCTGTGTGGTGCTCAGTTGCTGACTGAGGTTAAACCACGACACCTGGGAAGGTTTTGGATAACGGTTTCTCCTTGTATAACTGCCCAGAATAGCCTTATGAACTTATGTCATCTGGTGTCAACATGACCATGTTTTCCTGTTCAATAGTATTTAAACATTATAGTTAATTCATAGGTAAATTAAGGAAAAAAGAGTTTGAACTAGCTTCTTGAAAGTAGTTACCTTGTTGAACTGCAAAACTTTCATTACCTGTCCTTCCTTGTTTATTTTTTTCTTCTTTTCTGTCTTTCTGGGTTTCAGTAATCTATTGCTTCTTCATTAGAATAAGTTTCATGCAGGTTTATTTCTGTTGTCTGTAAAAGATCAGTGTTATTTTACTTCTACTGAAGGAGTTACTTAAAGCCTATGATATAGCATATGGACCATCAACTCATTTTGCTAACTGTAGTTTTCCTGTCTTCTAAAAGGCTGGATGAAATAGTATGGAAAAATATTATATAGCACTCTTTATATTTCTTTGTCCAAAAATGTCCAATTTTGGTTGCAGCTATTATTTCTACTCAAATCTGTATTTTCTATCATGTCTGAGATCTTATTTAATTATAAGACAATATCTGTCACTAAGCATATACTTTCATATACCCATATAAGTAATGCCCTTGTATCTCATTATTAGAGTTCCTACTTATTACTTTTTATGTATGTGTTTCTGCAAAAGAGATATCAGGAAAAAAAAAAGGATTTAAATCCAATTTATGTCCTCTAATTTGGTGAAGAGTTCAAGAGACAAAACAAATTATTACTCTTTTTAACATAGTCAAAATTATGTAGGCCAAAATTATTAAAATAACCAAGTGTGACTTTTTATGCATATTTTCATGTGAAACAAACTGTTTTGCCCTTTTCTGACTGTGTCACGGTTTTTAAAATAAAATCTAATACAGATGATTTGGTGTATGCAAAGACATTGTTTATAAGCAAGTTTAATCATGACCCTAAGTTGCTGCCCTATTATTTGCAGTAAGGCACTGTCTTGAAATGGCTAAAGCTTATGTGCTGCTAAGAAGTGCAACATATGAGAAGTCTCCTAATAAATGTCTTTGCAAACAAAAAAAGACCTCCTGCTGTATATGCAGTCTGACCATTAAAATTAATTCTCAAATTCATTCTTTCATTTTGATCTGGATAAGTCAAAAACTTCGAAAGCTTGAAATTATCCTCAGGATGGGGGTAACTGACATTTTAAAACAAATGCAGCAACTTATGGTGGAAAATTTCATTCAATTAATTCTGCCTGTGAACGTATTTGCAGATTGAAGCTTTTGTGTTCTAAAATATTTCTTTTCATCCACTAATTCCAACTTTCTAAATTCAAAACAACCCCAGTATATTCAGTTCTTTTATACAATGATAATGTTTTATACCTTTTCTCCTTTATTGTCCTGTCAAGACATTAAGTAAATATGTCTTTTTTTTCTTTTCCAGTGACAACATTATTCATTGCTATGTGAAAAAAGTAATTTCTAGTACACTTGATAAAGAATAATTGAAATGTTTTGGATTAACTTTTGAAGCATAATTATTTAATGACCAAAATTATGTCCAGAACTGTTAGATTTTTTTTAAAATATGAATCAATCTTTTCAAAAATTAAAATGGAAATAAATGTAAATCTAAGGAGCTTAACAAGTAATCAAGATGTGGTTCTAATACATTAATTAATGCATCTGTTATTTCACTGATACAGTGTCACTGCACTTATGTGTGACTTCTTGGCTGGAAAGAGTTTGATATTTACATATGTCAGCTTTTATTTGTGTCATAATATAGAGATAAAGTACTCATTCATTGTAAAGTCTTGTTCAGTTTGCAAATGTGTCAGTCTGCTCTAGAAAAACTGTCATTTTTTATAATATCTTTCCATGGTGAATTTTAGGGTGTATGTATCTGTGCAGTATCTGACAAGGCCTTCTTGTAGGTGATTCTTGCAATTTTTGGTTTAATTATTCAAAACAAATTATTGAAGGATTTTTTTTTTAAATATCCAGAACCTTTCTATAGGTTGGTGATATCACTAGGAGAATGAGTAAATGGCCAGACAGACTGCCAAAACCTGCTAAGTTTAAAATTGTAGGTGTTGCAGCCTGAAGCATGAACGCCAAATATTTGTTGCTAACCTAATGGCTACTGAAATAATATATGCAGTATAATGCATCTATACATAATAATTTTTTGCTTCAAAGTCCAGGCCTTCAAAACATTTCATCACATGCTTTACATGAGCATGAGTAGATCATTAATGTAAATTCAGATGCCAAATGCATCTAAAGCATGGCAGCTTGTCTGAAGTAGAACTGATACTATAACAAGGGAGATCTCATGTTGCTCGTCTTGCTGCATGAAACGTATGTTGCACCATCCCTTTCTCTTGCCTAATATGGCTCCCTGATTAAAGTTAAACACTTCCCAAATGCTGACCTAAATTAGGTTGTCAGTGTATCTGCTAATTGTTTATTATTGTGATTACAACTTTTTAAAGTCTGATTTCTGTTTAAAGTTACTGCCAGTCTTTCTTCTGTTCTATTGTGTTAGAATCAGGACATATGAAACATCTTAAAGCAGTTCTATTCTTACTATGTTATATACCAAGTAAAACAACAAAGATGACCTCCAAAGCTGTGGAAACTCCAGTCTGCATGATCCCAACTGAGAAAATGGAAGAAATCTTTTTGATTCATTCTCAGTCAATAAAGAAAGAACAGATTTTTTTTATCAAATAGAAATTTAAATCACCAGTCTTAACTGGAGAGGTTGTATATAGACTGAAAAGCTGTCCATCACATTAATGAGCTCACAGCTTCTCTTCAACTATTTCTGCAGAAAGTCCTGAGAATACGTAAGTTTTGCAGTATATAATACCATGGCATGTTGAGAAGTTCCAGACCTAACCTGCGTCCACTGAGAATGCTCTGTCTCTATACTAAAGACATATCTGGTGGTTGAAGCATCTTTGATGTTCTCAAACCCTCTGTTAAAAAAAGAGAAAGGAAGAGTTCTGTTAGACTCTACAGTAACTGATATTAAAAAAAAAAATAAACCTGACTAGAATATTTCCTCACTGTTCTCCCTACCCTGTGACTTCAAATAGTTTTTCTGATGTTAGTCTCATGGAACACACACCATTTTCTCTAGCTGATGGTTCCTTGAAAAACTGTGTGCAACTGGGATACTCTTAAACTTTTTTTTAAAACAGAGAGGGTATACTGAGAATGCACTAAGAATATATAGAGAGAAGCTGGTATTATTTAGGCTGCTCCTAAATTTATTTGTTATAAATACAGGTTTATAAAAGTTTAGTTTATATTCACAATACAGAGGAACATTGTTAGTGCTTTAAGATAAATGCTACTAATTAGTGCATAGCTGTGCCAAAGTTTCTGCATAATTCGTATTTATTTCTAAATTTTGCAAGCTTTAAATAGGAAAATTACCCTCCATTTTCCTTAATACCTTAATTGTTTTGAAATGTTAACATTCTAAAATGAAAATTGAGGTGATAGTTAAAATACAGCTAGTCTGTGAATGAGCATTGAAAGTAACAAGAAGCAATTTAAGTTAGGATAAAGAAGGAAAAATCAGAAGAAAGATGCAAAAAGCATTACCTAACATCCTAGTAAGTGAAACTTTATACAGTATAATTTTGAAAGAGAACAAACAGGTAAGACATGGGTCTGTCAAGGGCATAGAAAAGTCTTTTTCTTTATAAGTAAAAGAGTGAAAGATTGGGCATGTTTCTGGATGAATAGAAGATGACACATCTAAGAGATGCTTTCAGAAAGAGGCTGCAAGGTTTAAACATATTCTGGAAGTGAGATACTCAAATCAAAGATGATACTTTCTCGTCCTACATGTTATAGATGTCAGTAGAAGTGGATAATACTTCATAGCTGTGGATAAAGGGGAAATATGACAGGACTGAAACAGAGGAAGATAAAGGTCTCTGAAAGGGATTCATTTGGGCATCTTTTAATCTATTTTCAATCTGAATGATAACAAATGTTAGAATTAAAAAAACTCTTAAAATTTTAAAATCTAATTCTTAGGTAAATTCCAAAATACTGGCAGGTAAAGTTTTTAATCATATTAACATTTAAAAGAATATACATATATTTATAAATGCACTGAAGTCCCTGGTGTCTCTGAACGACTAAAAGTAATAAATAAATGGTTTCATTAATTTGAGAAATTTGTTCCTTTTTTTCCCCATCTGGAAAGATAAAATCAGACAGACTTGTTTTACAGGGAATTGGATTTATTTTGTTATGACAGCATGTCATGCAACCACCATCTGTTAAAAAACGCTTGACAGCTCATTGGGGAAAGTAGAAGCTAAAAGCTGGGCCATGTTTAACAAGGCCTGTAGACATCCAGGAAGATGTGCCGCGTTCCAGACATATGATACCTGCTCTGTTTCAAGAGACAGTATTTCTCTGGGTAAATGATAGCCTGAATCACCTTTCCCTGATATTAGTGTGAGCGCGTGTTGACAGAGGAAGGCAGTGGCTGAGAAGAAAATTTTGCAAAGGTCGTCATCCATCTGGGGAGGTCACTTCATTCTGTGCTATGAATAAGGTCTCAGTCAACATTTATTGGTGTCCCAAACAAAATACTTATGCATTTTCTATGTATGTCTGTAAAAGGAGGTAGCTTCACTGCAATGTGTTTGTACTTAAAGCATGATAGCAAAGGCAGTGTTCTCCACCTTGTATTACAGTTGTTACCGTACAGTTCAAGTTTAGTAAACTTGATATGTCAATAATCATATCAGTCACATCGTTTATTTTCATGTTTTGGTGATTCAGTAGTCAAAATTGAATCTCACTTCCACTAACGCAGCTACACTTCTGTGCTAAAGTACCAAATATTTTTTCTGAAAAAATGGAAGAAATGTTAGTAGGAAAATTATTTATTTTAAGGAACATCAGTGTACAAAAAGGCTGCTTTTCTAGCAAGATCAGTTTTTGACTGTAACAGCATTTCAATGCTGACATTTCCCAAGAAACCACAAAGTTAAATTCTCAGATTAAAGTGCATGTTTATTAACTAGTATAGGATTGTTCTGAAAGCCTTTATTCACACGCAGAAAAAAATCTTTATCAGTCTAAATAATATTAGTGAAATTAGCAGGATTGGGCTCTTGGTCTGGAGTATTTTCAAGATGGTGAATTCCAGATGCTATACTTTTGTCCAGCTGAACTGGATTTTTATTCATGCTTGTTTTTTTTTATTTATCAGGAAATAATTTTTTAAGTAAAACATATTTTTAGTTGTGTTTCCAAAACATTTCTGAGATTATCATAAGATTTCTTCACCTCGTTTAAAGAAAGATTTCTGGGACAAACAATATGCAATACAATAAGTAGTGTTAAAAAGTTGTGGAGAAAGAGATGATTCCTGTCCTTTCCTATATTTTTAAAACATTCTATATGCCAAAATAAAAAAAGAATGTAGACAAATGTTGAAATATAGTGTAATTGTTGCAGTTTCTCTACTTTAAGAAGAAACGATGCTCAGGTCAAGCATTTTGATACTTACAAGTGCTTTGTCTTAGTTATATTTTTGTAGTGCTGTAATGCAGTTTTTATTTTCTTTAAATTTTCTCTAGTAAAACTTTGGATTTTTATATAAATTAATCATCCCAGATGCTTCCAAAACAGACATAAAGATATATAGCTCTTACCATCTGATTGTATATATCCTGCTTGTCACCACTTTTTGCCACTGTATTCAATATGAAAGCATATCACTGTGTGGGAAAACCAGCCACTTTTTACATCTAATCTCTCATCACCTTTCAGCTGTAATGCTGTTATCTGTAATCCACTCAGGTTTGTGTAATTTATTTTGTGCAGCTAAAATATTCCAACTAACTTTTTTTTATTCAGGAAGAACGTTCTTCCCTGTCCTTAAGGGTTTCCCCAAAATCTTTTAAGATGAAAAATGTGATCCACAAATTTCTACTAACTCTGTTCTTCTGTAGAGGAAACAGAACCACAGGAGGAGTGTAACTATGCATGGACACACGTGTGTATGTGCAGAATAGAAAGCACGTGTATTCAGGTTTTCTGTATATTCACAGTGTTGTGCTCTGTTACTTTATGTCTTTTCTTTATGATTAATTACTTTGAATTCTACATATGCCTTAAATACCTTTTTACAAATGAAGAAGAAAAAAGTGAAAATTGAATGTTCAAATTGTTTTGAGTTTTGAAAAGACTGTAAGTTTATATATTTATATACCTAATGTTATTTAAGTATCTGATGTCTGGAGGGAGAAAGAATGGAGGACAAAAAGAATGGAACAGTATAGGATACCTTCTCTTTCTATTCCTACCTGAAAACACAAAATAGAGATTTTAAGACTCATTTGCATGAGCACATATTCAGCTCATTACAAATGCATTGTTCTGTGGGGTTTTCTGTATATTTTTAAGATGAACTTTATCTTCATAAAAATATTTCTGTATTACAGTTGGGTTCTTGGCTTTTGTCTATTTCAAGTCTTATTATGGACAGAAGCGTAAATGAAATCTTATTTTCTTATGCTAACTTAATCTTACAATGGTGTGTTGTGAATATTTCAGAAGGTGACTTCACGAAATGTTGTTTTCCCTGTCTGAGAAAAGCTGTGGATCCTAGTATACCCCAAAAAAGATGACTGACCATGGGAAATCAATCATTTATTTTCCCATGGAAGAAAAGCATGTTTTTTTTGTCATAGTCAAAGAAACTAAACAATCCACCCAAGAAATCAATTATATGGGGTTCCTTTTTGGTCATAATTTATACCGTTTCAAGAAGAAAAAAAAAAAAAGATATGCATATGGTTAAATTCGGGCCATGGAAGTTAATGTATGGGAAAAGTGAAAAGTCATATTTACAGCTGCATGTCTAAATTTTTTTTTCTTTTACTTTGCAGTGACCCAGGGTGGGGATGCAATTGCATCTGATACATGTCCTGATCCTGGAATTCCAGAAAATGGGAAAAGGGTGGGCTCTGACTTCAGGTAGGCACACTTAGTTTTCTATATGACCAAGAGGAAGTTATTTCCTGTTACATGTATACAGAGCATGCAACTACAGATATGTATTGTTTCCCTAGTTTTAAATGTGGTGAGTCTTTGTCAAAAGAGCTCGTCCATTGCATATCTTGAATTGTTTTTGTTTGTTTCTTTTTTAAAACAATGCATTTTAAATAGGAATTTTAGAACTTAATAATCTTGTCTGTATAGGAAATGCAGAACTCTCTGGACAGCATAAAAGAAGCAGCAGAGGGAATTGTCTGTTTTCCCACTATATAAAAGTTGTTAAAAAACTTGGGAAATATGGCAAATCCAGTGTCTGATGCTGTGATGAATGCCATCTCCTTGCTTTTTTTGTTTTCAGCTTTTCTTATATTCATTAAAAAAAAGAAGACGAGGTCAAATGGACCCCTATGGAGAAAGGAGGAAGGTTGCTCTTTTCCTGCTCGGGAAAAAAACCAGAGACTAACCGGTGAGGCTGTGAAGAGGGCAGAAG
>NW_008825615.1:17416862-17420850 GCF_000699105.1 Pygoscelis adeliae
GCAGGAAATGGACAGCCAGACCTAAGAGTAAATGGAAAGGAAAACTTCATAGGAATTAGAAGGAATTGTGCAAAGTTCTCTGCAACTCCAGAAAGCAAGTTAATCAAACCTGCCTCCTGAATCAAGGCTCTTCCAAGCTAGGGCATAACAGAGGTGAAAAATAATTTTAAAATCTATTCTGTTTCTCACTGACCTAGACTTTTTGGATTTTCCTCTATTTACCCTCAAAGGAGTTTGAGAACTCATAAACAACTCCAACGTTAAGAGAATCAGTTATATGCGAAGTCATGATTTCATTAGCAACTGGACAGCAGTTAAGTGTGTTTTAAAAAATAATGAAGTAAAATAAGCTTTTCAATAAATAGGCTAGAGAAAGACAAGCTGTCCAGAAGATGTTTGCTGTTGTCCTGTTCTATATATTCTGATTCAACTTGGCAAGTACAGCTGCTGTAAGCAAAACTGTATGATACAAAAATATAGTACGCACTTGCTGTCCCAAGGTCTGTTGTTTTAGGAAAACAAACATAATTTTTAGCTAGGTCTTTATTAACGCTTGATGTGTTGAGGAGAGAAACATCAGTCAGTAGAAGACTAGGTAAAAATGGGATACTAAAATATAAGTCTTTCTCAAGATGTATTAAAGTGTCTGCATGTATTCATCTGAGGGATACCTGTATACTTCTACTGTTATTTTGGAGAGTATTTTACTTTACTATTTGTGCAAGTATGCCTCAGTTTCCCTCCTCTGCTTGAGTCTCTCTTCATAGACATAAAGTGGGCAGAGCATACCTCTTCTTCTGAATTCCTCCAAATCAAATACTTAGTTGAAAGAATTAAGGGCAGCATCTAGGATCACTCTGTTATTAGTGGAGAGAGAAAAGCATCTCTGGAAAGGGTTAACCCCGTAGCTTAAATGTTTAATGGAAAATAGCATGAATTCACACCTGAGGGGGGCTTTCTCACTCTGTTAACTGTAGATACCAGAGTAAGTTCAGCAGATCGGGATGGTGAGGGAGCCTGAGCAGAGACATAAGAGGCTGAGAGTTCTGGGTTTGCTCAGCCTTAAGAGAATCTGAAGGACCTTGTTGCTGTCTACAGCTACTATACAGGAGAGTGTAGAGAAGAGAAAGCCAGACTTCTCAGAGGTGGACAGCGACAGGACTAGAGGCATTGGACATAAGTTGGAATATGGTAAATTACTACTAGATTCAGGATTTAAAAAAAAAAAAAGTTTTTACTATGAGGATGGTCAAACACTGGAGCAAGTTTCCCAGAAAGTTTGTGGAAACTCCATATAGGGAGGCATTCAGAGCTCACCTGAACAAGGCCCTGAGCCCTCTGTTCCAACTGGACTTGCTTGGAGTGGGGCATTGGACTAGATGTCCTCATCCAATCTAATTTATTCTGTGAATCTATGAATCCTGTACAGATTTTATGTGCTCATGATACACTGTGGGCCAAGCAGACTCTCATCTAGTTATGGTCCAAGTCAGTGGCATATGAAAAATTGTGAAGAAACAGCACGTGCACTTTGACTGGCAGGTTTAAGAGCACTGGTAAGGTGGAAGAGCATAAGAGAGAGGATTACTTCTTTCCTGCTCTAGACTGTAGTCTGTAATTTGAAAGAGAAAGGGATCTAAAATAATTTTGGTGAAACAGGTCCAAAGATCCAGACACGTGAGCCCCAACATGGGAGAGTCCAACAATAAAATTCCCAGCAGTGCATGAAAATATCAAGAAGATGGAAAGCCGAAAAGAACCTTAAATCTCAAAGTATATTTTAAGATATCTGAGGGAATCTAATGTCAAGGAACCTTGCAAAACATACATAACTATATTTTGAACAGTCTCTTATGAATGAATGTGGGCTGAAGGTACCTTAATTGTCTGGAGCTTACTTAGGAGCAATGCTTACTCAATTGACAGAGCAAGGCTATTCCCCTTCTTCCTTTACCCCATTCAGCCTCTGATAATATTTTCAATTTCACCAATGTATCTTTCTGTTCATGGGGATAAATGAATGCATAAGGTGTTCAAAAATAGCACAAGCAACATCATATAACGTATGATAAATAAAACACATTAATATTCCTTGATCACTTATTATTCGTGTGCATGTTTAGGTCCTCTGAATATTATTTGAGAGAAAGAATAAAATTTTATTTTCATCCTAAACCCTACTTGCAACAGCAACTCTTTTTCATGTACTGTAAATTTATTTTTTTTCTATCTATTTAAAACATACCTTAGTTATCTTAAAGTTTAGCTATCTATACCTAGCTTGACATTTAAATAGAAAATTTGGTTGGAATTTAGTTTTTCTTTCTCTGAAATGACAAATCAAGCTCTTCCATAAAAGAAGAGAAAATAATATTTGCTGTTGCTTGCATTTCTCCAATGTAGTGAAAATACTGTGGAGCGTAAAAGGCAAGGATTTTTTTTTCCTAATAGGCAAGTGTAGACACCAGAAGTAGCTATTGTTCTTGTCAGGAGAATGACAACTGTGGACATTAATCTGAACTAAAACATGTGAAAATGCACATTATTCAAAATCTTTTCCAATCTACTGAAAGACATGTTTTGAGTGAGATTGATGGAAAGGCAGAAGGTTTATTTTCAAGACAGCCTGAGACCCAAATGATTCAGTGATGACAAGTTCTTTGAAAAGGGTTTTATCACTTTCAGTATAATAATGGCATTCATTCTAATATCGTAAAGCAAACAAAAAGGTATTGAAATCTTAACCTTTTCATTCTGTCCTCCTGCCATACTTTTACTCTGTTCAGTTCCGGAAGCAGAGGAGGTGATTTTCAGTGGTTTCAAAAAAATCCAGTGGATATTTGGATTCATTTTGAGGGACAAATGGCAATTCAGACTTTGCTAGATGAATGAGAACATAATCAATACAATTTTGGGGTCAGTATCACATTTTATTTTTATGTGAGATCTCAAAACAGTAGATTGTTTAAACAAAATATAAAATGGATATAAACAATGACATTTCGGTTCTCCTTAAATATTATGTGGTACATGTGGTTCCGTGAAAATACAATCATTTTCCACAATTCCATTGACTCTTGTAACAAAAAGCTTTTAAATTTTCAAAACAGCTTTTAAAAATTAAATGAACTTTCTTATGCTTAGTATTTATTAGAGAATTTTTTCTTTTTAAAAAATAGCTTCTTTCAGTCAAATTCTAGCCTTCTTTATAGAAGCATAAATTTTGCTTTGATACAGTTCAAGTTTAAAATAGAAAAACAAAGAAGAGGAAACTGATTTCTTCCCCCTGGAAGAAAACTTGTTGAAAGTTTACATAGAAGAAAAAGGAAACAAAATAAAACATTTCCAGTGCCCATAGATTTGCTCCATGACTAGGGAGGTAAAATCTGAAAAAAATAAATTAAAAACATTCATTGTTAACAATTAGAAATTAAGTGAGGATTTCCGTTGAAATCACAGATCAAATAGGTTAAATACGGTTTTAAAAGCATGCCCCTTTCTTTAATGGAAAAATTACGGGATCCACCTGAGAGTGCTGAGGGATCTGGCAGAGGAACTTGCCAAGCCACTCTCCATCATTTAGCAGCAGTCCTGGTTAATGGGGGAGGTCCCAGATGACTGGAGGCTTGCCAATGTGATGCCCATCTACAAGAAGGGCCGGAAGGAGGATCCGGGGAACTACAGGCCTGTCAGTCTGACCTTGGTGCCGGGGAAGATTATGGAGCAATTCATCTTGAGGGCATGTGCGGGACAACCAGGGGATCAGGCCCAGCCAGCACGGGTTCATGAGAGGCAGGTCCTGCTTGACCAACCTGATCTCCTTCTATGACCAGGTGACCCACCTAGTGGATGAGGGAAAGGCTGTAGATGTGGTCTACCTGGACTTCAGTAAGGCCTTTGACACTGTCTCCCACAGCATTCTCCTAGAGAAGCTGACGGCTCACAGCTTAGACAGGTGTACTCTGCGCTGGGTCAAAAACTGGCTGGA
>NW_008825615.1:17421655-17428145 GCF_000699105.1 Pygoscelis adeliae
TGCCCAGGGAAGTGGTTGAGTCACCATCCCTGGAAGTATTTAAAAGATGTGTAGATGAGGCACTTAGGGACATGGTTTATTAGGCATGGTGGTGTTGGGTTGATGGTTGGACTCGATGATCTTAGAGGTCTTTTCCAACCTTAATCATTCTATGATTCTATGATTCTATGTCAAGCAGAATCAACGGAGAGACTCAGCAATTTGGATGTTGCTTTGAGGATAAGGACTTTTATTGTAGACTGCGTGGGCCATATGCGTCCCCTCCCCTAAGATGCTTATTTAGATAGATCTGATTGTCTGGACACAGAAAATACTCTAGTGTCTCAGCTCACCTAAGATTTCTCAGTATCCACTGTTCTCTTAAACATCTAAAGTTATATGGTTTGATTCAGGCATCTGCAATGTATGTATTATATAACAACTATATATAGATATATACACATATTTCATTATTAACCAGTTAGTTAAACAAACTTTTAATATCCTTCACATATAGAATATTGTGACAGTCTGTACCTCCATTCAGCAGTATTTAAAGCTTTTCAATAACTTTTTCCTTTTTTTTGTAAGCCTTGACAGAATTAAAATTACATTAAAGTTATTTTCTTGGAAGTATCGGTTGTCAGACTCATGGCGTAAACCTGATTTCCCACAAAAGGTGCTTTGAAAAGGATGGATTTTAACTGATATTAAATCAGGCTTAGTGTATAGTATAGCCACACATAAACCATGTCTAGAACTATCTCAGTCATTCTGGTAAAACCTATGACTGCTCTTCTGTAGCCTACCTGAAGTTTCATTAGAATTCTTGAAATGGCTTTCAAAAGATTGTACTTGTCAATGCTTATACCTGGCATTCAGGTTTCTCTCCACCTTGAATTCTAACAATCAGGAGCTTTTGAGTACTTCGTGTTCCTACATTGCTCTTTAATTTGATGTTTTTGCTAGATTTTTTGTTTGTTTTTAATATGTTGTAGTCAGCATATTTATTTTGTGTCACTTAGTTTGTGATCAAATATTTCAAAAGATGATATCCACCATGTAAAATATATGAAGTTCACATTATTAGTCCATAGATACAAGCTATTTCCAGAGCTTTGGAAAAAAATGCAATATACTGTACAGAAAAAATTAAACAAATTGAATCATCATAAGTGTATAGATTAAATTAGTGTGTAACATTTTATGTATCCAT
The DNA here is from genome assembly GCF_000699105.1 of Pygoscelis adeliae. NCBI lineage: Eukaryota > Metazoa > Chordata > Aves > Sphenisciformes > Spheniscidae > Pygoscelis > Pygoscelis adeliae. The sequence goes on from NW_008825615.1 coordinate 17,422,851, forward strand.
TAATAATATATTTTTTTAATATTGCTGTAATGATGAAAACCCAGTCTAAACATTAAATCCTTCACTGACTGCATCAGACATCAGAATATTTGCATTCCTCTTCTTTGGTTTTTTTTTTTCCCTTCTTTCTTGGGGGGAATAATCAGGTATGTTAAAATATAAATTAAAATTGCAGACATCCAATAACTATACACTTCATTTCACTCTAATTTTTTGTATGTGCACAGTTTCATAATTCTCCTCACATGTCTTGATAGTAGTAGACTTCAGGGAAATGTTGAAGCTTTCATGTTGGTTCACACATCATTACACTTTTGGGAAAGTCTTTATCCAATATGATTTTTAAATACTTCAATCCTCAATTTACATTTATCACAACTAGGTAACTGGTTGTTTTTCTCCTGTTTACATAGAGCAAATTTTCAGAGCTCATAATTTTAGAAAATATGAGAAAATGCATTTAAAAATAGGTGTTTAGAGCATTAAAATGTCAGATTAATTAATCCTAATATTTTCTTTACTGATAAGAGAAATTAATTCTTTATTAATTTGAGGTATGTATTTGGAATCATGCTTGGTCTATTTTTCTGTGGGTTTTAAGAATGTTCTGAAGGATAGTAGATTATCACAAATATAAAATAAATATAATTTTAGAAAACTATATTACTCTTCAAGGATTTCATGCATTTCCCATGAACTACTGAAGGAAAGGGCCAATATTTTCCCTACCCTTCTGATTTTTTCACATTTAACAGCTCAAGAACCAAGTGTTAAGAAAAGTAATTTTTAAAGCTTTCCTAGACTTGGAGCATCACATTCAAATTTCAAAATTAAAAAAAAAAAAAAAAAAAGAAAAAGGATCCTACTTAACTTTTGTGAAAGAACTATAGAAGTACATCGTAATAATGATAAACAATATAGATTGTCTTTGTGAAATCCTCTGAGAAACTAACAGAATACTTGTTCTTGAAGGGTAGGAATGAGCTGGACGTTAGTGAATGAGATTATATTTGCTATTCTTCACAGCACAATTTTAACCACTGAGCTTTCTGACTGCCATCTAGCAATCCCCTGGTGTTTAGGACTCAATGACTTAGAAAGACCAAACTGAGAAATCTGCTTCATCAAGATCACTTAGTTCACAACATGGGATTATCAGATATGGATTTAAAAGTGCAAGAAAGCTAACAACAAAACCGGTTGATTATGATGGAGAACAAAGAATGTCACAAATAATAAATGGAAGCAGAAATGTAAATACTGTTTAAGAAAGCTCTCTTTGAGATACACAGTAACTATATACAGGTTTTTAATTCTGCATAAATATTGGTCAGCATTGTTCAGAAAGAAATTATTTAGTAAAGAAATAAGAATAAAGTTATAAATAATTCCAAAGAGACGTATTTTATAGTTACAAGTGTAACAATATATTTCAGTCCTAATAAAAGTTATCATTTAACATAATTTTTAACAGGAAATTTCAACAGGGTCAGGAATATTTAATGAATGATTACAGTTTACTGAAATTAATATTTCCTGGTTGTACATGTTGACAAATTACCATATCTAACTGCTTATTCTCTCATTTAAGAGAATATGGAGAGGTTGAAATTACTCATAAAGTAAATTTTGTTGCCTGAAAGAACAGTGATTTTTTTTTTTTTTTTTTTTTAAATATACCTCTCTATGCATTCATTGAAGTCATAGTTTAAAGGATGAAACTGTGTCACAATTGTTTTATATTCCTGGCCTTACTTCTTTGAAAGGTGGACAAACTAAATCATAGACCTGTTCCCTATAGTTGTTTTTTATGAATATAGTAATGATGGATTAGAATTTCCCACCTTAATTTCTTCATTTGGACCTAGAAATATTGTCATTTGGTGACATTTACTTTTATTTGGGGGGTGGTGGTGGTGATATTTAAAATCTATTTTAATTCTTTTGTTCTTCCTTGCATTTTACTTCTAGGGTGGGTGCAAGTGTACAGTTTTCCTGTGAAGATAATTATGTGCTGCAAGGTTCTAAGAGCATCACTTGTCAGAGAGTGACAGACACACTAGCTGCCTGGAGTGACCACAGGCCGATTTGCAGAGGTAGGTGCTATTCTTTGGAATTTTTCCTGAAGCTTAGAAGTTTAGAAATGCAATGAAATTATGTTCAAAACAAAGCTATATATAAAAAATTTATATATCATATATATGTGTGTGTACGTGTATGTATATATGATTATATATATTCAAAGATCTTTCTGTAGCTTGAAGCACACAAGCAAAGATGCAGAAAGAGTATCAATGTAGGGAGCTAATTTCCTTTTAATAGTTTTCATATCACTTAATCTTTTTGTCATGTTAAACATATTTTAACTAGAACTAGTTAGTTAGGTTTAGGTTAAACTTTTCTAATTAAATTCCTAAATAAGAACTCCTCACAATCATATTGTGTTCCTATCATTCCCAGATATTTACATAGTCCTCATTTTTTGATAAATTCCCTCCTCTTTCATCTATTTTGCTCAAACATACACATGACCTAACCTTCTGACTTCTGTTCTAGATGTTTTCTCATTATGGTCTGAACCAATGAATAATTTCGGGGGGGGGGGGGGGGGGGGGGGAGGTGGCTTTTTGTTTGTTTATATGTTTTTCCATTGCAATCTACTGCCTGTAATAAAAGCACAGAAAAATATGTAAATGTTGTCAAAGTACTCCAGAACTGAGGTATATAGGAAAAATAGAGTATATATCTATGTACAGAACCTTTCCTTTTTCTCAGTAGAAAAATTAATTTGGGTTGCATATTTGGATTGTACATGTTACAGTTGGGGTCAGCTGTCCTGGAGCTGTGTCCTCTCCCAGCTTCTTGTGCATCCCCAACCTACTTGCTGTCGGGGCAGTGTGAGAAACAGAGAAAGCCTTGATGTTGTGCAAGCACTGCTCAGCAATAACCAAAACAGTGGTGTGTTATCAGCACTATTCTAGTTACAGATCTAAACCATAGCACCATACAAGTGGCTATGAAAAAAGTTAACTTCATTCCAGTCAAACCTAATAAAAAAGTCTAAAAAGGCAGCTCTTGGATATATTATTACAAGCTGTATATAACATGGTTAATATTACATAGGCACATCCATGTAAAGACTGGACAACCTAAAACATAGTAAAAAATAAATAAATAAATATTATACCTCCTACTCTTTCCAGAGCAGCAAAGCAACTGTGATTCATAAGTCTCTTGAGCTCAGTGTCTCTGTAGCTCAGCATATCTAAATGAAAAAACTAAATATATTCTCTCAGTACTTGGTTTCACACTACTGCAGAATAACATGTCTGCACAACTCCACTGCTCAGTCTTGTTTGGTGTTTTTTTTTCATCTCCTGAATTTATTCTTGTTTGCTAATAAGTAGCAGAAAAAATCTGAAGTAATCTATGCGTGGTAAAAGTGATGCTTAGCGGAAAGGGGTTATTTGCTGCTGAATTATTTGTATGTTATTACTAGTTTTTCCTGTTCCTTCCAATTTATTATCTGCAAATATCTCTACTATACATTAGTCCCTCCAGTAAACTTCTAACAAAATAGGATAAATTAGTCCTATACTTCCATTAAAACCTCAGTTGGAAAAAGAAGTTACTTTCCTCAAACATACTTCCAAAATTGGAGCTAAAATTTCACAAAAGTCTGAGGGTCAAGTCAGCCAGTCTCTAAAAGTTATTTGTTTTTTTCTAAATACAGATTAACATTTTTTAGGCTGAATGGTGTATAATTCTGGTTCAATATTATGACATTGCACATGGTACACATTTGTGGATGGTGGGAAGTGAAAGATACAAGTTTTATTTGTAGTCCATATTATTCCAAATCCCTTTACTGACTTTCAAGATGCCAGTATTCATGGTGCTCATACCAGGCATTTAATAATAAAATACACAATACAAAGAACTGTTTATCACATTTTCTAAAAGATCATCAACTGAAAGAGGAAAAGCTGATAAACTACATGGAACTACTGTGAACTTAATGACTTCAAGCCTGTGAGACTTACTGAAGAAACTGAACTTTGCGTTTACCCCAGAATGGTGACTAACAAAGTTCAGAATTTATGAAGCTGATGAGTAATCACAGGAACAATCTTACTATTGGCAAGTTCCTTCATTATTTACATTAAACAGTATCTGTGTAACAACCTTACTTGCAAGGGCACAGCACGGGCTGGGAGTCCCCTGGGGACCTGGGAGCAGTGGGGTCACCGCCCCAGGCAGGGAGCAGGGCAGACCAAAGACAGCCCCAGGCTTGGACACTGGGCACCTCCTTGGGGATGGGGAGAGGCCACGGCCGGGCAGGGACATCAGAGCCTGGATGGGGGTCAAGATCAACAAAGTCTGTAAGCAGGAACAGGCATGGCTGAGGTGGAACTGCAGGCAGCTGCTCCTGAGACATTGCTCAGGCAGAGATTGATAGTTCAATCCCACCCTGAAATGGATCTCCTGGGCCCACAGGCAAGGAGTGGTGGGAGACTGGAGGTGTGGCTGGTCAGGGCAGTTTAGGCCTGTTAGTGCCCTCAGGAACTGAATGGTGCTAATGTAAATGTTCTCAGTTTTCTTGAATTCCACATAAAACCCTTACAGCAGTTCATTCTTGTTTTCTGTAAGTGATATACAAGGCTATCTAACAATTTTTGTGCAATGTTTTGCAGTAACTCCATTTCCTAAACAGACCTCTGGGCAGAACTTCAGTTGTAGCTGTTGCTTGCCTTTTGGGTTTTTTTTCCCCTCTTTTTTTTTTTCTTCCCCCTAAAATTCAAATAGGAGAAGGATAAGGGAATAACAGCTTGCCTGAAAAAAAGATCTGAAAGGGAGATGTTTCCTAGCCTTTCTTCTTTGTGGGTAGCTAGAGAAGGTACAAACGTATTCAAAAGTTTATTGCTACAAAGTTGCACCTCTGGATTAGTTTCTACTGTAGCAGACCTTGTGCAGGATGAATTGAAAATAATTAATAAATACTAGTTGTCTGCTAGTTGCGGTACTGGAGGTGTGGTGCTTCTACCAGTTACTGGAATGAGAATGTCCTCTATTTCAGATCCTATGAATCTGCTCTTGTTATTCTGGCAATTAAAAGAAAATATTTTGCTTGATACAGCAGCAATATGCCAAGCTTTCTGTATTGCTAGTAGGTGGCATACGGTGGCATACTTAAATGTGATTAGTTCTTTTTTTTCCATGTTAAGCACAGACAGCTTGTTAATAACCATCAGTGATGCTCTGGTAGAATTACCTATGTGGACGGGGGGGTGGGGT
>NW_008825615.1:17428157-17432520 GCF_000699105.1 Pygoscelis adeliae
GGGGTGGGGGTGGGGCTGTTTGGCTTCTGCTGAGATTGTTATGGAAGATTTCCATGTCATGTGTCTGAGACATAGGTGAAATTCATGGAAGTATATTTAGACAGTTTCTATCATAAACATAGATAGACATTTTCACAGAAAACTGAGTCCTAGCTGAATCAGTCTAGACATGGAGTTATAGTTAGTTCTCAAAATCTAGTCTCTAACATAGTGACAAATGACCAAGTGCTGGTAGCAGATTGTGATGGAAGGATAGAAAATCTGAAAGTAATTTTTCTCTAGTTTCCTTATTTCCTATTTGTACCAGTCACACTTCTATTAATGCAGAATATCAGGCTTCCTCCCAGCGAGTTTGTGAGCTAAAGAAATGCTCGTATTTCATTCTTCAGAATGGAGGCAGCCACAGAGAAAGACAAAACCTAAAATTTTCCAAAGTACCAGAAATATGTTGGGTACTTTAATCCAATATTCAGAAAAAGAATGACCAAGTTCTTAAGGAAGGTACTCATTCCTCTTGCCAGTACTGAAACTTAAGTAACTGAAGAATCCAAATTACATCAAAAGTCAATGGAAGTTACGCAGGTAAGTTCTGAGATTCAGGTATTTGAAGATATACACTCCCTATTTTAGCATGTTGCCAAAGTGCTGTAGTACCATAAACCTGACAGTGGAATTTTAAAATGTTCTGAGTCCTATAACTCCATTTTATGTCACTGGAAATTATATGTCTAAATATTTTTGAAATACTTTGAGATACTGAAATATTTTGAGAAGTTTGAATATTTTAGAAAATCTACCCCTAATGCTTTTTGGAAAATAACTTAATTCATAAAGTAATTTATTTTCAAAATGTTAACCATCCAGATCTGCTGAATGTGACAGAGGGATTGTGATGGTTTCACAATTGAATCTGTGCTTTACAAAAGTCAGGTTACTGCCTAGAACCATTTTATATTTTTTTTTTCTTTCTAATTTTATTTCCTCTGGTGTAAAAAGCTAAGACACCACAGAAGTTCAAGTTTAGGTTCAGGATATGCTGTTACATAGATTCAAACATTGTGATACATGTTTTTTTTTTCTTTCCAAGCATGGAGAAATCATGGAGAGCACATACTGGCCCTTCTTACATTCACACATAGAAGGCACCCTCCATCCACTTGGAGAGGGTAAATCTCTCTCTAAACAGAATATTGATATGATAATTCTGAGAAATTACTTTACATAAAGAATAAAATAATATAAATGTTGGGCTGATTAATTGAAAAGTGCTGGTTTCCTTCCTCTGTAGGTCATTTTTCAGGATTTTTTTGACTGGCTCAAACATTTTTAAAGGCAGATTGTTATAGAATATATCAGCATAATAATACTTTCACAGCAAGTTGTTATTAATGCTACAGCAATTTTATAATGTTTATTTTAAACAGAGCAACTGATCAAAACCAATCTGATTTGTTGTTTATCATTTTAGCTAGAACATGTGGTTCTAACCTACGTGGACCAAGTGGGATTATTACATCACCAAATTATCCAGTTCAATACGAAGACAACGCACACTGCGTGTGGGTCATTACAACAACTGATCCAGAAAAGGTATGCTTTTTCTCTTTGTCTCAATTCAAACTGTAGAATTTTGCATCTGTCTTAAAATTATTTCATACATATTTGCATGAATGTATGAACACATGCAAGTGTATATGTCCATTTCAGCACAAAAATGACCAGAGTAGAGGTGTTAAGAAAATATATTGGGCACTAGAAAAAAAAAAAAAAAATTAGTAATATCTGTGAAAATGTCCACTCAGAGTAATAGGTCTTAATTAAAGTTTCCAAGTTATAAATAAATTTTCTAATTAAATACATAAAATCATATTCAAAACCACACATTGTTAAATGAGTTGATAGTGGATTTTTCAAGTTGTATCTTGATACTTATTGTTGAATCTTAGCATGAAAACCAGTCTTATCTTGTTAGGTATTTTACTACCTACCTCATTTCTCTTTTCAATCCACTGTTTTCCAATAATGATTCTAAATACATAACTATGAATAATTATGCATAGAATAGTAGTCATAATTAAGTATTCTTATTACACTGCAGTGTACTGAGATGCATTTTTACTTGTGTTTCTCTAAAATCAATTTACTTCCTCAATAAAGGACAGAGACCCCCTACCTTTAGGAAAAAAAATTAAGTAAAAAAATCTTTCACTTACATTTTACTTTTCTGTAGCAAAACGCTGAATAAATGAGTTAGTTACAATAACTTGAAGAATGTACAATCTATATGTACTTTCATAATTACAAAACATGTATTTCCTGTGCAAGTTTTTGGAAGACTGTATTCTTGACTTCTTTAATATAGTTAAGGAAAAAATGTTTAACTTTATCTCACCATAAATTAATGCAAATGTTTAGCTGCAGAAAAGATCATTTTGCTGCATGCTTTCATAGCATATTGTTGAGATGTAAACACTGTTTCTTTGCAAAATCAATTGAGTTCACTTTTTCTTAAAGCAGATTCAGTGCCTTAATAAAGGTATGTATCCAGGAAAAACAGGCAAAAGTACAAAATTATCACATTTTGGAACATTTTATGTAGCAAGACTTCTCTCTGAAGAGAAAGGGCTTTTTTTAGTTCCAAACTGCACTGTTATATTTTATTTAGTATAGCAATTAGAAGTGACTATTTGTCACTGAATGACCTTTGACTTTAAAGTAATTAAATTTTATGGAAAGTATTAAATCATTTTGTATTTTTAAATTTGGACAAGCATTTGAAATATGAAAAATGTCTGACAAATGCATCTACTCAAATTCATATTCAGTAACATGTAGTCTTTGATTCTGCAAAATGCAGTATAGCTTTATAAGAGAAAATTTAAGTGTGCATCAAAAGAAAATAAGTGAAATTACTACTAATATAAGAGTGTCTTGGCATCTTAATGGTTTCTTTATTCAAAACTGTTCCATTAATTTTTCATTTTTATTTTTCTTCCCTTGACTTTTCAAGAATTTTAATTAGGCATCATTTTTCATATTTATAATAAAATGAAGATAGTAATCTCTTTGCTGATTGCAAGAAAGATTAACCATAATAATATGAAAATTAGTACTGACTGTGCAGTGCTATTTATTAAACTGTACAGTGTATGTTTTCTATGGAGGCTCAGACTTATTTGTGAAAAACACTAAACCTCACTCTACTACAATAACACACAAGTTCTATTCATTCTATACAATATATCTTTCTCAATGGATTTAGGATTTTAGTAGGGTAGATCTTAATGAGATTGGCGTGGATTAACATTACTTTGTTCACTGGACTTGAAAAGGCACTCTTAAGTGGTATACTGTGGGCAGGTTGATAGTTCATCAGTCACAGGAATACACTGAAGAAATTCCACACCCAGACAGATCAATTCTTTCGTTATGTTGAAAACGAAGAGGTAGAAGTACAAAGCTTGGAGCTTTCACCCAGAAAAAAATCCACACTATTACATCCAGCTGGGTGGAAGGTAAATAGGAAGGTAAATAATATGCTAACAGACATATTGATAACAACAATGTACGAAAAAGAGGTGGAGCTTTAAGTCTTTCAGTTTCAGGACTGGATAGGCAATAGGGAATGAATTCTCTTTTTATCAGACTTGGATTTGTCTAGCAGTGCAACAAAGGAAGATTATTTTCGTAACTTCATGTGTCTTGGAAAGATGGGTATTTGCTTTAGGACCATGACAATTGTGAATGTGAAGTCTTAAAATCAAACATGTTTAAGGCTTACAGTATCCTCAAGTTGCTTTCACATAAAGTCTACATCATCTTTATCAGTATGTATCAATACAAATCTGATATTGGGACTTCTATCCCCAAATAACTGAATCTTGAGTTAACACATATCCTTTCGGATAATAAAAGATATGAAGGAATGGTATGAAGATATGAACCACTTGGTGATGAGTGGCGTCCTGCAGGGGTCCGTATTGGGACCGGTACTGTTTAATATCTTCATCAATGACATATGGACAGTGGGATTGAGTGCACCCTCAGCAAGTTTGCAGATGACACCAAGCTGAGTGGTGCAGTCAACATGCCAGAGGGACGGGATGCCATCCAGAGGGCCATGGACAAGCTCGAGAAGTGGGCCCGTGTGAACCTCCTGAGATTTAACAAGGCCAAGTACAAGGTCCTGCACCTGGGTCGGGGCAACCCCTGGTATCAATACAGGCTGGGGGATGAAGGGATTGAGAGCAGCCCTGCCGAAAAGGACTTGGGGGTACTGGTGGATGAAAAGCTGGACAGGAGCCAGCAATGTGCGCTCGCAGCCCTGAAGGCCAATCATATCCTGGGCTGCATCCAAAGAAGC